>NW_018022127.1:0-1624 GCF_002006095.1 Pseudomyrmex gracilis
ACAGATCAGGGGAGCCAACCTTCTTTTTTTTTTACTATTTTCACTTCTTTCATTAGTTTCATTAGTTTCATTAGTTCCAATTCCTGTATTTCCTGCATTTCCTGCATTAGTTCGTTCCATCTTGCTTAACTGAACACAGCCCAGTTGTAAAGAGTTTATATTTATAAATAACGGTAGGAACAGCGGAATCTAACATACAAAAATACACATGTATCAATGCAGATCAGAAAATCAGAATAAGCAATAGCGATAAAATTTCCGACGAGTTGGAATTCTGTGTCTAAAACTGTTATTTCTATTGCTATCGCTATTCTTTTCATTGTGCAAGGAGCTTAAGGAAATCGAACTCCGTGATATAAAAGTGGTCCTGATTCTGACGCCTAATTGGGAGGGAATCTGCTCAAGGGAATAGTTTCTTACGGTTGGACGCCATTTGCAAAGTAACGTAACCTGACCTAGGCTGAGTTCTGTTGCACGCATATGCGCGCATTTATCTATAGTACACGTGACATATAGTATAGATAAATGCGCGCATATGCGCGCGCGCGCGTGTGTGTGTGTGTGAAACGGAACGCAGCTTTGTCAGTTTTTAATTAGTATTACGCAGCAATTCTTTTTCTGACACTTAAATCACTTTCTGTTTTCACAAAACCAAAAAATGTGTCGTTTCCAGTTGTAAATCCCCAATTTGGAGAAGGCAGCTCAACTAAATGCAAATTTTTTTGCAAATACTTGAATTCATCTGCTGCTTGTTTTATTTCCATTGAATTTCTTTCCATTATACTCGTGAGCCTGAAAATGATAGTTTTTTTTACTATTGATTTTTCAATGTTACTTTTTTTCATTATTAACCTTTTTGTTTGTCCGATTTTGCGTATCTATAATTTTATTTTCAATTACTCAAAGCGTTATAACACGATGCACGTAAAACAGAAAACTTCTAAATCTTTTATCACTTTATTTTGTTGTATTGCTGAGAAATTTCTACATTAAAAAAAATCTCACGATTCGGAGCATAAATATAGTTACATATACTAAATGTGTACATGTGGTAGTTTTGGAAATGGCGTCCAACCGGAAGAAACTATTCCTTTGAGCGGATTCCCTCCCAATTAGGCGTCAAAATCGGGACCACTTTTTTCATTGGCGCGCTATGAAGTTCGATCTCCTTACTCTTACTTCATGGTGCTAGCTATAGACGTATAATCAACCGTGGCTAGTCGCGTATCTTCGCAATGAGAGGCACGAGGCCCGAGAAAGGGAGACGCACGAAGTCCAAATATGGACATAGATGGTCGAGCGTCATTATGCGCAGGCGCATCTACCAAGTAAGTGCGAGCGAGACAAAGCATTGGAAAGTGAGAGAAAGAACGCGAGAAAGAGAAATGCGCAAGCGTGCTTGAATGTTCACCGCATGCGCACAAAGCAGCTGGAGAGAGAGGCTACTATATTGTCTGCACCGTAACATTGAGCTTCAGGTCGGCACCACGAAGTAAGAGTAAGGAGATCGAACTCCGTGATATAAAAGTGGTCCCGATTCTGACGCCTAATTGGGAGGGAATCCGCTCAAGGGAATAGTTTCTTACGGTTGGACGCCATTTGCAATTAGTAACGTAACCTAACT
>NW_018022127.1:2484-27071 GCF_002006095.1 Pseudomyrmex gracilis
CGTGTACATGTGGTAGTTTTGCAAATGGCGTCCAACCGTAAGAAACTATTCCTTTGAGCGGATTCCCTCCCAATTAGGCGTCAGAATCGGGACCACTTTCTCCATTCGCGCGCTATGAAGTTCGATCTCCTTACTCTTACTTCGTGGTCGGCACCATACTAGCCAGGGTTGCGTAGGACAGTACACTAGGCGGCAGCACAGTCGGTTCCCCTCTCTTCCTCTCTTTCCCCTTGCCATCAAGTTGCCTATCTGATTCGTTGCTAACCTTGTCGCTAAGTGTTGTGTGTTTTGTCCAGTTTTGTCTGTATGTTCTGTACGTGTCGTAATATGTTTTTGGTTTCTCTCTTGCATCGCTGTGTATTGTGCTAAACCTTGCAGTATTTGATCAACTGTATTAATCTTATATTGTAGTAATTATTAGTAATTACTAATAATTATGAATGATTGTGGTGTTTAGTGATAACTATCGCGAATATAGTTTTTTAAAACATTTTATGCATATATAAACTATTTTGTGTAAATATAAGATTAACAAAAATGTGTAACACAATTAAATATCAGAATATTATATACTATTTTTTAAAGTAGTTTACTTACATTTTAATGTTTGTTAAACATTTTAACAAAAAATCAATAATATGGTATTTTAAGTACATATAATATATTGGTTTTAATCTTCTCAATAATATTTCTTATGTGTGCACAAAATAAAATAAGATAATAATAATAAAATAAACTTTGCAACATTACTCACAAAACTTCTAAATTTATTTTCAATATCTACTTTTATTACTTATATTCACTTTTAATATATAGTTTGTTCTTTTTTACTGAACTAATTGCGCTAGTTCAGAGTTTATCTTTTTCTTTCTAAATGTAAAGAAAAAGAATAAACTTTGGTCTAGTGTGATCACAGTTCAGTGAAAAAGAACAACCAATAAGTATACCCATACCTATATCCTATACGTGACACGCGCGTTTAAATATGGTGGCAATCTCTCTCTAGTCGTTCTTTAGTTCACTACTTCCTGGCAGATAGCCTAGGTGGCGCTGAAACCAGCGTTCTCCTTCTCATTCTCACAAGAGGCGAGTTTGAACCCCCTGAACGTAGTGCTGTCTTTTGCAGGACGGAAAAGCTATTACAGTTTTTTTATATAGCACTGGGAGTCGATTGTGTATCTATGCAATGTAGTGTAAATTACAAAAGTGCGCAAATATACTAGTTGTTTACCAATAAAGTCATAGATATTTTAGTAAATGCGCTCATTGTTGTAATTTTCACTACATCGCAGAATACACAAGTGACCTGGCTCTGACCGCTCTGTCTTCTCTCTGATTTTAATTTATCAATAGATTAATCGCACGCAGATTTGCTCTGTGAAGTTTTTATCTGTACATGATGCAATTAAATTATCGATGACTTCAAAAAGCACCGATAATAATGATAAATGTCCAGGCCTAATGTCTGCGATCTGGATATATCAGGTTATACATACAATAGAATCTTGAGTAACATTTAGGTTTTAATGTTGCTCGGTGTCTCGGTGTTTATTGAAAAGTTATGTATAAACAATCAAAATTGAACAATTAACAATTAATAATCCGTTATTATGGAAGTTTTATAAAAAAATTCTCCACAGATTTCAAACTTCACACGCAAAATGTGAGTAATGAGTTTTTAATCAGACCTAACTTTTTAATTTAATAAACGATCGCTAAAACTTGACCATCACTCGCAACTATGACCTCGATGTATTTCAAGGTCATTGATATTGAGTCCAATTATGTGACTAAAGAATCACCATGTAAAAAGTTTTGCTCAATTTTGGCACGGAAAGGGAAATTTCTTTAGTTGTATATTTGCATGTTTTTGCTCTTGTAGAAGCATTTCTGACTTTGTACAGTAAATACAAAGATTTTTGTCATTCTCTCTTACGATATTCGAAATTGACGACACTGACCCGTTTTTTTTTTTGTAGCACTTAATAATTAAGATTTCAATTCTATGAAAGTAATTATAAGGTAGTTTGGTTTTAAAACAACCATCAATATTAATCTATATAGTTCAAAGTTATACAAGAAAGACACACTTATATATATTTACAAATATGTAGATTTCATTTTTAAATCACAAAAGTAATCAGATTTGTGTACACAGTGTCTCACCAACATACGCATGTATACGCGCACGCATACGTAAGAAACTTTAAGATTGCCTGAATGTTTATGCACGGAGACAATATATAAACAGATATTTGGCATTTGATTGATAAAAATGTTCTTTTTGTTGCATTTGATAACAAAATAAAAAATGATGTGAATGTATAATTGATCTGTGTTCAATTAGCCTCACGTAACAGAAACATTCAAATTATACAATGGCTGGAAATATTTATTTATACATTTAGAGTGTGCAATTAATAATGCACTGTAATGAAACTTTTTTTCATATTTGTTAATGTGTGTGTATACATATATATACACACATACATGTGCATATGTGTGTATATATATATGTACAATATCGTCTGGGACGTTCACGAAAACAATATTTCCAAATCATCTATGTCCGATAAGGAAAATTCATCGGAAATCTCGTGAATATCGACATTAGGATCGTAATCGTCACTGCTGTCGCCAGAATCGTCTCCATCGCCACCGTCTTCGTCGTCGTCATCATCATCGTCATCATTACGTTCTCTGTCGTTTTGATCGTTATCATCGCCATTTTCTTCTACACCTGCATTATCGCCATCTGTTTTTAATAAAGAGTACTCTCTTTTACATATATACGCACACACTCTCACAAGCACGCACGCACGCACTCATACACACACACCCAATACTCCATAAAAAGTATAAAAAATACAGATAAATTAAATATCACATATCACTTAAATATTGCAATAATTTTTACCGTCTACATTATTATCATCTGATGCAGAATTTGAACCATCATCTTCATCACTGGCATCCATTTCTTCATCTTCATCTTCGTCGACTTCGTCGTCATCGTCTCTTCTTCTTCCAACATCGTATAATCTAACACACGATTCTTGTATACTTGAAAATTCACCTATATTTTCCACCGTAGCAATTTGAGTGTCAAATTTGTTACATGCAAATCCATTAATTCCTCTTTTAACATCGTAAGTTGCTGAAATATTATATTTACATGAAGAAAGCAAATAATCAGTTATTTTCTCACTCTCGTCGCTCTTCTCTTATCTCTTACCAATATTGCTGTAATCAAAACCATCCAGAGTCTTGAATGAAGTTACATAATGTGAATCATTTTCACCCTCTTGATCCGACGAAACTGCATAAATAATATTATTAACCGGTGAAAAGATAACTTCCATTTCATCAAGAGTGGGAACTGTTTTGAGCAAGTGAAAGGTTCTTAAATCCCACACTTCGGTATTGGACACAATTTCAGTACCGTTTGGATGAAAAACTCCATTTAATGTTTGATTCAATTTGTCAAATTTATGAATTTCTTTGCCTGAATTAACATCCCACAATATACCATCGCTAAGCACCAACTCGTCATTCATACTAAAGGTTGCTCGGTTTTTTGTATATTGATTGGAAATGGAAGGTGATAATGTTAATAATAATTTTGCGGTTGCTATATCATATATCTAAAAAAGGAAGAAAATTAAGATACAGTACGAATTGGGATATATACATGTGAAATCTCTCTATGAATACAAAATTGCCATCGTAATTTTTAACGTAATGTGTTTCTCGTGTTTTAATTAGATATTCCGACTTATTGAAAATCAAAAATTTACCGTTGCGCCTTCTCCTTGCGTGCCGATTATTCTGTCCTGTAATTTGCTGAATTCAACATACTCCTCGTTCTCGAAACCGAGCTTCATTTCAAAAAATGAACCTATATCCCAAAGTGCTGACATAGGATTTCTCCAAGTCGTCGAGGTCAACAAAAGATTGCCACGCTTGTTACATTCTGTATGGTATACATACGATTCATGACACTGATAAGTCGCTTCTTCCATTCCTGTATGGACATTGAACATTTTGATGTCTCCCGAATGGGTGCCCAAAATGAGATATTGCGTGCAAGGCTGTATTTACAAATGAGAAAAAAACGTATAGAACGATAAAACATATCGTGTATATGAGAAAATAGTTAAAAATAAGACCAACAACAATAATAATAATGAAATTTACCGAGAAAGTACAACAAGTAAATATTCCTCCTACTTCAGTAGGTCGAAAAGTTTTTACAGGACAGAAACGGCTGTAGATATATCTTCTATCCAATTTTCTGCTATCCATACCTAATACTCGCCTTGTTAATCTCACCGTTATATTCTGAGACGAGGAATTTTTTGTACACGGATCTGGACATTTGTGAGGTCTGTAATATAAATTCAAACACATAGACAAAACGAATTTATGTAACAATGATCATACATATTTTCTATTGTGGTTAGGTTTTTTTTCAATGAAACGAGGAGCGATAATTTTCTTCCAACTTCTGAAAAACTATACAATTAGATATCACAGAATACTTACTCAAAAAGATTAAACTGTGGACATGTTACCATAGGATGCTTGCACAGAGCATGTTGATTAGTCAAATATTCGGTAATAATAGAATCGAGAGTAATATTGGGAGCAACTACACCGGATACATTGGAAGTGGGCACTACACCAGGCCCTCCGCCACCTCCGGGATCTCTAGAAATCTGTTTCTGTAAAGATTTACAAGTGGATTGGGTCGTAGACTGACAAGTTGAGGCGACCAAAGGTGATTGTCTGTCGATGGATATTGATTTTCTGCAATATAAACGAAAAAAAGTGAAGAAAAAAGTTAGAACAGAAAATTACATATCGACACGAGTTACTTACTTCTGATTGATTTGCAGTTTAATCGGTTGATTCACATTATTCGAGACGCCACTTTGATTCAGACAATCAGCGAGCTTCAAACGGATGTTACTGTTCACAGCTGGCGAAGAAGCGGAACACGTACTTGTTGTATGGGATACAACAAATCGAGACGATGTGGGAGTAGCGGTATTGTTTCGACAACTATTCAACGCAGCTTCTCTTGGCACACATCTAACGCTATTGTATAAATTGACAAAAGCAGCTAGAGAAAAACCATTTCTCGGCTAGAACAGATAAAATATAAATTTTTAGAATTATAAGCGCGTTTAGTCATTTTATATCGCAAATTTCGTCAACTTCAGTAAGTTCAACCTACAGTTATATTTGCAGGATTTCTATACATAAAAGGTTGATACGTTGTCGTTGATCTCATAATCGCCGCAGCGGAATCCAAATTACCTTCTCTGTGCAATGTATTAGCCGTTTCGGTTAAACCTTTTGACATAAGATGTTGATATATTAATTGATTAAGTTGTTGTTCATTGTACTGTATCCTTGTTTGTGCTACAACATTTGCCTGTGAAATAACATTACGCGTAATGTAATAAAAATACTATAATATTAAATGTGTAACATGACAAAGCTATAAAATGAATTTGAGAAGGTATTTCAATAATATAAAAAAGAAAACAACAATCTTGTCTTGTGCGTTAAGTGCGAAACATGAAGCAAACTCACCCTGTGCAAGCTGACCAAAGAAACTTCGTATTCCGCACCTGTTTTCGCACCGGGTTTCGCTTTACCAGACACCCTTTCCACCAATTCGAGAGCGTATTTCTGGAAAGTAACGTGTTCCTGTCGTTTTTCTTGCAATATAGGATCTTTCATAAGAGATTGAATCTGTCCATCGGTGAACATCGGTAATTTGCTAATAATCTGTCGAACTTTTTCGCTGCGCGCTAGCCCGGCTAATGCGCGGCACGCTAACGCTCGAATACTATCAGCATCGGTGATAGGTGTTTTCACCGTCATTAATTGCAGCAATACCATTATTCCATTATTCGATCGCACACACTCCCACACTTTCTGTATCAATTCCTCGCTATTGTGAACAGTAGTTTTTTTTTTAGCAGATCCAGTAACGGAATATCTGGCTACGCTTCCTCCAACCTGGAAAAAAGTAATCGAACGTCATCTCATCGTCAAGTACATAATCTGTATATGTTATGCGTTATAAAGTACATAAAAATTCGACAAAATCCAAACGTGTTAAAATAGAACAATTGTGCATACCCTCGCGATAGGAGCACATACGCAATTAACGATAGCTCTGAGTGCCGCTCTCTGTACATCGGCATCGGCGATAATTTCGCATTCAGCAGCCGCTAGAAAAAGATTAATAGCCGTTGTCATGGTCATGTCTGGCATATCGATTCTTTCGCACAGCAGCAACATAACTTTGGGCACAACAGAACAAATCGCAATCACGTCCAAACACGATCTAACTGTCTCCGCGCTGGAAGTGGTATGCATCATCCTGATGACGATTAAGAAACAAGTTTGTTTGAGTCGAGATAATCATCGTAATAATAGCGAAACACATATTTTATGATTCTCACCGTCCAGTAAAGTTCCACTCGCGAACAAAAGCTATGATTTGTAACAACAAAGTAATGCCACCCAAACGATAAAGTTCTTCCACAGGCGGCCATTCTGATCTAACAGACATGAAATCATGAAGAATCTCGACTTTCGCTTGAACCTCTTCGCTGCTGAGCTTACACGCCTGGAATAACAGACCTATGTGTGGTTACCTATGTGTGTTTCAAGAATATACACTCATTTTTGTTCCAAATACGTTAATAACATCGTTAAAAAGTATATGTGCAATCGCGTGAAAAATATATTTCAACCTTGTAAGGTGGTATCGAAGGCTGCCACGCTGCGTCGGCGCGTTCAGTTCTGACGTTTTCCGCGCGTTGCAATTGTTCCGCCTTCAAATGCAAATGCGCTTCCATGTATCTTTTCAAAGCAACAGCAACGTGCCGTACGATCTGCTTCGACGCGCATTCCTCATCGTCATTGATAGTCGCATCTTCTTCAATATTTAGAATCGGCAAAGTAGATATCTGAAGCAGAAAAAAAACCCAGAGATAAAACAAGTTCGTGTATTGCATTGTATATTTTTTTTGCAAAACTACTCGACATTTCGCGCGTCTTAATTCATCACGTTTTCACGAGCAAAAACACAAGCGCGAATACATTTTGCCTTACCACATTAAATAGTTTTCTCAAGCCATCTTGCGCATCGAATTCTTCCAATATAATTTTGAATGGAAAAGAAAAGCCGAAGAACATAGTCGCGTGGCATCGTCCGGAATCGTGACTACGTTCCAACAGCCATAACGCGTAAGTCACAAGGTCCGAAATCACATGTTTCGGCAGCAGACAAACTCGTTCCATAGCATCTTCGCAGTATGCGAGATAGTAGAGACATATAGAGACGCCGGTCGCCGCGACACTCGGTCTTGGCACGTCCAACAATCTTTGCAAACCTCCGACATTGAGAAATTCGATGGAGAATTTCTTATGACAAAGCAGAGACGCGAGATATTTGAGAGCCTCGAAAGCGAGTCTGCTGTCTTTGGTTTCTCGAACATTGATATACTTGAGTATCAAATCCAGAGCGTTCCGCTCGAACACATGGGCGAGGAATTCTTGATACTCTCCCATAGGCGTTAGATAACGCAAAATGAGCATTTGACGAGTAGCGAGGGTAGGAGGATACATTTGAATATTACCAATGACATAGGACTCCATCTCAGCCCAGGACGAGTTGGAATTTCCTTCCATCGCCGTCAAATGCGTCCCGCTAGAAATTGAACACAAACCAGATTTACATCCAGATTTAAATTGCGAACTGTTTGCGATTTTGGGAATGGACAAAGGCGGAGACATAATTTCAGGATAAAGCTCGTTATTTTTCACAGGTGTGCTTTCCGTACTATCGTTTTTTCTCTTCTTGCTCGTCGGTGCGTCATCGGAATTACAACATATAGAATCATCGTCGTCATTAGGAGAGAATTCTTTCGATTCTCGAGTCGTTCCGTTCTCTCGACGTTTATCAGGCGTCTTGCGCTTCAGAGTACCACCGCTCGTATCATCGATATCGATAACGTTGTTCCTGTCTCGTGCAAAATGAGCAAACGGTCTAGCATTGATGATTTGACGATCCTCGTGCGGTTTTTGCTGACGATCTTCCTGCGCTTTTTGCTGCAGCTTGTGCAATCGCTGCAACATGAGCGGTATCATCCTAGAATTTTGCTCTCTGAAACCAGTAGCAATTTCTTGAACTTCCATAGCAGCAGCTAGAAGACCGGTAGAATAACTCTGCAACGGCTCGATGCTCTTTTCCGCCCATGAGAACAATCTGTTGACAAGACCGTCCATCTCCGGCTGAAATACCGCAGATGTTTCTAATCCCGGAAGTATATCCAACATAACGCGACAGGCAGCGATATTCAACTTTCTCACATCTTTTCCGATTATTCCTGCCCTTGAAAAGTATGTGTCCCTCAAATAATCGTTTATCAACTGCAAACAAATTTCGTTATTATTAAAATTGTCGTTATATCTTGAGTAAACGTTGATATATTCCGTAATTACCTTTGTCATAAAATTATCTTTTCTGAAGAGAACTTTCAATATTTGTCCAAAATTACATTCTGGGTCAGTGCGTGAAGGATGTCTCTCATCAAACGGATCCGGATCCATCTTGTAATAATTTTCTGTCTCAAGCTCTATTATATCTGCTAATCTCTGAAGATGATTGGTAGGATCGTAATTAGGTGATAAATGTTCTTCTTCCCATTGTCGTAAAATTTGCGAAACTTCTTGTCCTGGTTCTGTACTGGCCATTATTTATCTGAAAAAACAATTATCAAATATATTGACCATAACAGATTTGTACAGCCCAAGTAAAACAAAGAATAGAACTTTAAAAATAAGATAGTGTATTTATACATGTCATGTAAATATAGTATAAATACAACTGATGGAATAGAAAATTAACATAAAAAATTGATGTATACTTCAAGGAAAGAAACAATAAACTAAAAACTCAAACATATAATAAAAAAACTAACATATGTGTGTAAAACTTTGACACTATATGTATAAAATACATATATCATTGCAAAATATATTCACTTAGTTATTCAACACAATACAGAAATGAGATAAACAAAATTTTGATAAGATTACAGAAAAAATCTTTCACATATTGTTATCACAATATAACATAAATCTCTCTCTGTAAAATGAGAATACACGTGAATAGCGGCTTAATAAGAAATTTTAATAATAATCAGCAACTTAACCTTAAACGATAGAACAATATGAAACGTGTCGATACATACGGAGTGATTATGATAAGAAACACTGCTTTTAAAACAAGAAAATACAGAAATTTTCCAACTTTTTTTTACGAAATCACCTAAGAAGCGATAATACAGCGAAATTTTCGCGTGAATATGAAAATACTCGATTACCGACCCACGCATTAAGAATGAACTTGATCAACAATATATGAACCAGATAGGACACTCGAGATCGCAATTTTACTAAAGCTAGATTTGCAATAGTAGTCGTCTTTTCATGTGCAAAATAATGAATACCGGACTAAAATAAAGCTGCGTTCAGTAAGGCCTGGTTTATGCGGGCAATAACTGTTAACTTATGCCGGAACCGGTAGAGTTTAACTATAGGATTTCAATACTTCTGTTTATACGCATTCGGCAATTTTGTATAAACAGAAGCATTAAAATCCTATAGTTAAACTCTACCGGTTCCGGCATAAGTTAACAGTTATTGCCCGCATAAACCAGGCCTAAAACTTATCGTTAAGCAAGCGATTATTAAGTGCGTTCAGACAACTCAACGGTTGAGAGATCATCACTTATGATAGGACTATTCTTCAAAATCTGCAACGGTTCCAAAAGTATGATCCAATCAGAAGTGATTATCTCTCAACCGTTGTGCAACTGTTGAGTTGTCTGAACGCACTCAATATCATCTACGTGACGTCACATGTGGGCATTTCAGCAATGGCTAAACGCGGCCTCGTAGATGATATTATCTTATCTTCAAGGCGGTTATCTGAAGCCGTCTATAAACGCGCCTTTGCTTTGCCCACATGTGACGTCATGTAGATGATATTATCTTTGCTTCAAGATTGGCCAATAGTTTTACGTTTTGAGAAGAAAATAGGAAGGAAGAGCAGTTACATTATCGACACGACGTAGTTGTGGACAATCGATTGCTACTAGTTAGTTCGCACGGCGCTCGTTGGCGCTACGAGCAACCGCCNCGCTTGNCCCCCGATCCCCGCGCCTATTCCGCGATTCAGTGACGCGTTGTGTACCATATATGTAATACTCCTATATTGCTAGTCGCGTATCTTCGCAATGAGAGGCACGAGGCCCGAGAAAGGGAGACGCACGAAGTCCAAATATGGGCATAGATGGTCGAGCGTCATTATGCGCCACATGCGCACAAAGCAGCTGGAGAGAGAGGCTACTATATTGTCTGCACCGTAACGGTGAGCTTCAGGTCGGCACCGTACTAGCAATATAGGAGTATTACATATATGTTGTGTACGTAGCTGGAAAGCTCCCACAGCTAAAATCAAAGTACGGATTCTTTGGTCCGATTGGTTAAATTCCAATTCACTTTTTAATTTATCGACTGTTCGGGAAGCACGCTATCAGCGCTATTGCGTCATTCTATCTTTGTCTTACATCTAATGAGCAATAGAGATGGCAACAGCGCTGATAGCGCGCTTCCCGAACGCAGCTATTTGATACGAAGAGAAATTTAAGACTCAAGATGCATCTCGATGATTTAATTCTTCCGTTTTTCTCTGATATCTGGCAAATTTGAGTTAAAATAATGTAAACCTTGGCCTTTGCAGTCTGGGATCGATAGTTTATAATATTAAGCTTGAGGTATTTAAGAGAGTCAGACATATGTGTATACATTCAATTCTATTTATAAATTTCCATAATACAATAATCAATAAATAATTGCTAATCTTTCTTTCTAATTATTCTTTCTTTATACATATGTGTTTGTACATATTCTCCTAATACTTATCTAGTTTTTTACATTTAACCAATATCCTTTTTTTACAGAATATATAAACCTAAATATAACTTTAGAAAAACAGACGGCGCGAAGAGCTGGGCAAGTTTTGCTTGCACGTTTCAATTTTTCTTATGATGACTCACTGAGTTTATACAAGATTATTTTTCATCGAATCAATTACAAATAAGAAACTTAAAAATAATTCAAAACTTATAAACAAAATATTTTTGCTTCATAGCAACTCTTCTCGTAACCAATCACGAGAAAGCAATTTAAAACGATTTTAAGCAATTGTGGTATTATAATCGAGAAATCAATTGGACCCTTTCAGTGTTTTGCACAAAAAAGCTTACTGTTGACTGCTTAACTCCTTCAGCTTGTCCAACAATGTATTGCCGAAAGAGTTTCTGTACTGTGGGCTGACAAAGTCCAATAAACTGTACGGCGTCTCGAAACGCTCGTTGCCGGTGTTGGACGTGTCGTCGTGACGATTGCCGACGATGGTAAAACCGGCAGCCGACAATTCCACGCAAAATCGCAGACCCTCCAATGTGGTCAAGTTCAAGTAGATGATTTGATTCGTGCTGGTGAGCCGTTCGGACACCTTCAGATCCTGCACGTGTTTTCTTACGTCATTGATCACTGCCTGCGCTTCCAGCCGCCATTGCTCCTCGTCCAACACACCGTCCGCGTCGTCCCGCATCGCGCAACTTGACCTCTTCACCAGGACATATGCCAGCACCTGGAGAATTACAGATGATCGCAAACACGCAAAAAAAGAACACGATTCTTTCCACTGCGACTAGATTTTGTGAAATGTCCTTGCGCATGCGCAAGTATTCCACGTAAAACTATACGTAACTGACAGAATCGCTTGTTGCTTTTTGATAGAAAAGTTACATGAAAAAATTTATGATTGATGTATTAATATGCAAATTTTATTCTTTAGATCTTTGGAAAATAAAAACAATGTTTATAGCGTTTTTGATCGATACCGATATTTGAATCACTTCTGAGCAATTCAATTCGTACCGGTCAAAAACGCTATCAGAAAGAAAACTTAATACGTAATTTTTCCGCATTTTGTCATAAGATGTTTTCATAAAGATAAATATAGAATTTTTATTTCATATGTTAAATGCGGCTTATTTGCTTCGCACATATAGATATGTGTGCAAAGTGCACACAGTGTACAAAGTGTATATGAAAAGAAAGTTAAAACCTGAAAAGAAAGAGAATGTATGCAAAATATGCCACCCTTTGTTTAAAATATGACGTGCGTTTAAGAAAAGGATATCTCTTTTTTTATCCTGTTCCTTTCTGTACCGTTGCCGTTTAATTTATTCGCGTTGTGTTCAAAATAGTGTTATATAAAGCTTCGTTAACAGAGACTGCATATTCTTATTTAATAACCTTAATATCATGTATATTTCACAATTTTATTAAAAATATTTTATTTTAATTTATATATATAGCATATGTACATAATAAATCACATATATTATTGACTGTTAAGAGAAGATACGTACACTTAAATGAGCATACAATTATTTGTGCAATATTTTCTTGATAAGTATACAATTTTACAAAATTTATAAATTTTTTTACAATCAGGCTCATTGTCCCGCTAATTCGTGTGTATCGTCTATATTTAAGTCGTTCAAATCTTCCTCCCAAGCATTATCTTCATGCTCTTCCAAGGTAACATTTAATGTTTTTACATCGAACATACTTTCTGGTGATTGCACTTCTGGAATATGTAAAACCTGCGTCTTCTGTATCACAGGCTCCATATCTGTAAAGAAGTCGAATTCTTCATTCGAGCACGATATTACTTTTGAATTCTTTATATCAAGCTCCGTAATGTCGGAAAGTACCAGTTTCTTTGTGTACTTTGTTTTCGTAGTGCTCGATAAAGATTCCGATTCAGGCGAAGATAAGTCCGTATTGCAAGTATTAATTTGCACTTCTGTTTGCACTAAGTCAGAAGGAGCATCGACCACATGACAATGATCGTTTGTGACAGTTTCCTGCGTTTCCCAGTCGGACCAGGTGCTTTCTTCCTCGATAAGCGGAAACTCCTTTTCTCGCTTGTCCTCACCGCCATCTGGCGATGGCCTTTCAGATAAGTGCATGTTACTTTCATCTATATTCATGAAAACAGATGTTTCCTGCTTAAACGTCAAAGATCTCTTGATGTCCTCGATATTTCTGTTCTGAGTTTTATTTGGTCGACCGTCTGTAAATAGCTTCCCTCTGTTTCCACCAATAACTGTCGCTGCCCCCAAGATCGGTACTATGTCAGCTAGTGCTCGTAATGTGGCAGAAACGAGATTGTCATTAGTGTCCTTTATTCCGACAAGCAGTTCAGGAAGAATATGATTTTTCAGTTCATCCACTTCGAAGACATGCACAAACGAACTGAAATGCGACAACAATAACAGACGAATAGAAACATCTCGAATGCAGAACATTTGCAGAAGTCGTGGTACTAAGATATTCTTGAAGGTAGTAACTGTAAACAGACTAGTTCCAACATCATTCTTCTCATCTGCAAAGTTTAGACGATTTGTTAGAATATTTGTAAAATGAGACAGATATGTATAAAACAAAGTATGTTGCATAACATCAAAATCTACTGTAGATATGCGATATATTTTCTAACCTTTAGGCTTAAAGATAAAAGGTAAAAGTTTTACTTGGGCAGTACTATCTAACAATACTATTCTAGAAAGGAGCTTTCTTCCTAATTGTTCAGCAACAACAGTCTCGGGATACATCTGCAACTGCTGTCTCAATTTTCTACAAAGAATAATACACTTTCATATATGCAATATGTTACAATGTTAAAATTCACACAATATATATTCGACAATATTAGCGCAATAGTTTTTTGCCAGTTAATACTTACGTGAAAAATTCTTCCTTTTCACCATCAGTTTTTAATGGCAACTCTTCTAGAAATGCATATATTCTTATAAACTCATGAGTGAAGAGTGAATGTTGCAATACATTGGACAATCTACTTCCCAAACATGCATCTGGATCTTGGAGATTTTTTTTACAATACTCTCTGAATTCTAACACATTTGGTACTTCATCTGAATTGAGATGTTATATATCATATGTTACACACTACACTCAATATTAGACATAGATGACACACAAATTGCTATATATACCTGTATTCTGCAAGTTTTTAAAAATATCCTCCACTAATATTCCAAATGCATATGAATCAATTGCAGTAAGATTACCAGATTTAACTAAATCAACTATGTCTTCATTGGGTAAGATAGCCTTCTCATATCTATAACTTTTTATTCTTTGATAATATGTTGGTGTTGCATCTGCAAATTTGCACAGGCATTCTAATCCACCTAATTTCCAATATCCTTCTGTAGTAACGTAAATAGAACTGCTGCACACATTATTATGTGACACTAGAGCAGTCTCATGTAGAAATATTAAAGCCCGCAAAATACTATGCAAGCCAATACATATTTGTAATATATTTTGCTTTTCAATAACTTGAACCAATGGTCTGGCTTCTTCTGTGGCAAGAAAGAACTTGCTACCTTTGTTCCATGAAGAAATATATTTCAAAATACAAGGATGCCGATGCAACATAAAATTCTAAAAAATACAAATTAATAAATAACATTTGTGTTTCTTGTGTAATTTTGTTTTCAAGCCATATATATAAATACACATATATAAAGTACCTTTGCTGCTCGCTCTAATGGTGAGGGTCTTCCAAATGATGCTGTAAAATGCAAGGATGGCTCACTGATAAAGATTGATAGTTTTTGTAAATTAGAGTCACGTATGTTTGCATCATAATGCATCCAATAGTCTGTAATCTCAACAGCTTTGTCCTCAATTTCAAGCCCGCGTAGAGCACTTTTCTCGTTCCCCATTAGATTGTTGACGTATACAGTCCCAAAATATATATATGTGTATATAATATAAAAATGCTATATAAGTCAATAAGTGACACAAACTCGACACCACAACTGACACTGATAAATTCTGATATATAATCCTACATAGCACGTACGTGTAACAAAATCAAAATTCGAAAACTGCATTCTTTTTATAGGTTAGATGTCTGCGATTAGATGCAATTAAGAAATTGTTGCTCGAAGATTTGAATATGTTTTTCAGTGTTTTTTATTCATTCTCCCTTCATCTATTTTATTTTTTCTTTTTCTTTTAAACCGCTTTTCCTCTCTTCATGTAACAATATGTATTTTCAATCATTACACACGTACGACTGCGTACAACCACAAAGATGGACATTACGTCAAATCTAAAGCCGGTATTTAAATAACCTAACCTGATCTTGTATTAAAATCTATCTTAAGGTCATCTTAAGATGCCGCTTTATTGGTCATCATCTGAAAGGAAACAATTAAGACAGCTTTAAATATAAGATCCGACTATTAAGCCCCTTGCACAATGGAAGGAATAGCGATAGCGATAGAAATAACACAGTTTTAGACACAGAATTCCAACTCGTCGGAAATTTTATCGCTATTGCTTATTTTGATTTTCTGATCTGCATTGATACATGTGTATTTTTGTATGTTAGATTCCGCTGTTCCTACCGTTATTTATAAATATAAACTCTTTACAACTGGTATTATTTTTATCGCTATCGCTATTCCGTCCATTGTGCAAGGGGCTTTAAATACTGATAATAGGTGGTTTGGTGTATAGAGTCCTATAGTATGAGCAAAGAGAAACCTGAGAGCGGCCATGCCATTGTAGTTTCTTACGACGGTTTCAACCGCTGGTTTTACCCGTATTTTCACAAAAGTGGAACTCAAAGGCCGTTCTCCATGAAACTCAAGTCGCAGGTCTCGTGAAACTGATCAATCACGTTGGTCGATTGGCTGATTTGACTCTGCAATTGGTCAATTCCACGAGATCTGATACTTGCGTTTAATGTAAAACGGCCTTTGAGTTCCACTTTTGTGGAAATACGGCTAAAACCAGCGGCTGAAACCGTTGTAAAAAATTACCATATATGTAATACTCCTATATTGCTAGTACGGTGCCGACCTGAAGCTCAGGGCAACGTCCCATTGAGCGGAAATCTATAGCGGAACGGAATGTGCGGAACCAGCTCGACCAATCATAGCCATTCCGTTTTCTTTCCTTCGCTTTTTCTGTGGTTACGATTGGTCGAGCTGGTTCCGCACATTCCGTTCCGCTATAGATTTCCGCTCAATTTTACAATATACAGACTTTTACAATATACGTTCTTTCCATTTACCGGAGACATTAATAGATCCATCTATTAAACACACATATATATATACACATGTTATTTGTCAACGTTAAATATTAAGTAATTGGCCAATTGTTTTACGTTTTGAGAAGAAAATAGGAAGGAAGAGCAGTTACATTATCGACACGACGTAGTTGTGGACAACCGATTGCTACTAGTTAGTTCGCACGGCGCTCGTTGGCGCTACGAGTAACCGCCCCGCTTGCCTCCCGATCCCCGCGCCTTTTCCGCGATTCAGTGACGCGTTGTGTACATGTAATCGTGTCGATATTGCAATATACGATTAATCGATATAAGAATCGACTGTATTATTGTTAAGATGCGAAAAGCGGCGCTGAAGCGCGCCGACAAGCAGAAACGGAGCGGTTACTCAAAGAACTCGTTCTGCTCCTGAAGTAGTAGTCACGAGTCACGAGTTCGTGTCATCGCGAACAACGCACGAAAAGTCCTATAACTTCGCGCGTTTAGGAGTCGAGCCCGCTTGCTCTTGCTCCTTTTTCTAACGCGTTGTTGGTGTTAAAGGTATGTAAAGTAATTTATTAATAATTATTCTTCATTTCCCGCCGTTTCCTTGTCACGCACGTGGTCATCGCAGTTTTACAAGTTTTACGGCCGTTTTGGCCTGGTTTATGCGGGCAATAACTGTTAACTTTTTATGCCGGAACTGGTAAAGTTTAACTATAGGATTTCAATACTTCTGTTTATACGCTTTCGGCAATTTTGTATAAAACAGAAGCATTGAAATCCTATAGTTAAACTCTACCGGTTCCGGCACCTTGACCACGTGCGTGGCAAGGAAATTGCGGGATATGAAGAATATGATTATTCCTCACTCATACTCCAGAAATATTATACGGCTTGTGGTTACAACTATTACATTCTGATTAGTCAATTTTCTTACGGCTACGTCTTATGGTCTCAAGTTTTATGTGCGAAAGCCATAAGAGAGCCAAAACTGAGGACGCTGCTCTTATGCAAAATCTGTAGAATAGACACGTTGCCTGGTAACAAATGGCAACCAAAGCGTCGGATGGGGGCGGCTATATTGTTACGTCACTCAGCATGCCAAACAACATCATTTGCACCTATGAAGCTTATATATGTTGCTGGTGTGATAGCGATATAGTTGCATATTTCATATAATATACGAACTATGTAACTCGTATTAATTTAAACGGGCATGCTGAATGACATCACTTTGGCATTTTCTGATTGATCGAGAGTTACCAGGCAACCTGTCTATTCTACAGACCTTGGCTCTTACGTTTTCTCTTCTTGCTACTTATCCCACTCTCGGTACATACCTGACTAATTTAAATTTTACGATTGTAATACATATAAATACTTACAGGAAAACCAAAACTAAAACTTAAACGGAGAAACAACATAGAAGACAGATTTGAGAGAAAAACGGATGCAAATTGAGCACTACTTTTACCATGGACTATATTGATCCAAGCTACACGTTAATACGTGCAGTTCGTGAAGGAAACCTAGAAAGAGCAAGGGAGATACTTACTTATTTTGGACTATCTTATTCACAAGCATGGAAAGGAGGATATGTTTTACTTTGTGATGCTATTGAGAATAGGCATACAGAAATTGTTAAACTACTTTTAACAAACGGTTCTAAAGTTAACAGCAACACTGCCAAATTTGATAATGACGATCATGATACTCCACTTCATCTTGCTGTTAAAAATGATGACATAGAAATTGTTAAGATGCTTCTAGACAGACATGCTGCCGTTAATTCTTCAACTAGGTATTGCACAACACCACTACACAATGCAATTGCAAATAAGAACATAGAAATTGCTAACTTGCTTTTAAATCATGGAGCTATTATTGATGCTAGTGATAGGTTAGGTATGGCTTTATATTGCAACTGAGAAAAGATATTTACAGATTGATGAATATCTTTTAGAACATGGAATTTACTTGGAGAGTTAATTCTACATATATCTCTTCCTTTTCAGATGTAACACCGCTGCGTCTCGCTGTTCACACAGGATTTGTAGATGGTGTTAAGATGTTTATGGACCAAGGTGTTGATGTTAATATTGAAAATTGGTATGGCAGAACTTTGCTCCACGATGCGATCGAATGTGACGAAATAGAGATTGCCGAAATACTTTTAAATCATGGAGCTAACGTTGATGCCCGTGATATAGACGGTATACCTTCATATTGCAGCTGAGAAAAGATATTTACAGATTGAAAGATGAACATCTTTTTGACCATTAAGTTTAATTGGAGAAGTAATTCTACATACATCTCTTTCTTTTCAGCTTTTACACCACTGTTTCTTGCTGTTCAATACGGACATGTAGATGGTGTTACCATGCTTATTGACCGAGGTGCTAACGTGAATGCTGAGACTCCAGATGGAACAACTCCAATTCACGAAGCGGCTAAATATGCGAAAATTGAGATTGCAGAAGTACTTTTAAATCATGGAGCTGACGTTAATGCCTATGATAACTACGGTATACCTTTATATTGCAGCTGAGAAAGGATATTTACAGATTGAAGAACATATTTTAAACCATGGAGTTTAATTGGAGAGTAAATTCCACATATATTTCTTCTTTTTCAGGTGATACACCACTGTATTATGATGTTCTAGAAAAACATGTAAATAGAGTTAAGATGCTTATAGACAGAAGTGCTGACGTCACTGTTGAAACTCGAGAAGGCAAAACTCCGCTCTATTATGCTATTAAATATGAGGAAATGGAAATTGCGGAGTTACTTTTAAATCACGGAGCTAACGTTAACGCCAGTAATATATACGGTATACCTTCATATTGCAGTTGAGAAAAGATATTTACAGATTGATTAACATTTTTTAAAACATGGAGTTTATATTAATTCCACATATATATATATATATATACATTTCCACCAGGCATTACACCACTGTATCATGCTGCTCGAAGTGGACGTGTAGATAATGTTAAGATGCTTATTGACAGAGGTGCTATCGTCACTGCTGAAACTCGAGATGGCACTACTCCACTTCACGATGCGATTGCATTCGGGACGGAAAGTGCTGAATTACTTTTACATCACGGAGCTAAAGTTAATGCCAGTGATAAATTAGGTATAACTTTATATTGCAGCTGCGAAAAGATACTTCTAAATTTGTGAACATTTTTTAAAACAAGGAGTTTATATTAATTCTACATATGTATCTACATTTACACCAGGTGAAACACCACTGTATCGTGCTGTTCGAACTGGAAATGTAGATGGTGTTAAGATACTTATTAACAGAGGTGCTGACGTCACTGTTGAAAATCGAAAAGGCAAAACTCCGCTCCATTATGCAATTAAATATGAGGAAATGGAAATTGCGGAGTTACTTTTAAATCACGGAGCTAAAGTTAACGCCAGTGATATATACGGTATACCTTCATATTGCAGCTGAGAAAAGATATTTACAGATTGATGAACATCTTAAAACATGGAGTTTATATTACTTTTATGTATATCTATTCCTTTCCACCAGGTGTTACACCACTACTCCTTGCTGTTAAAAAAGGACATGAAAAATTTCTTGCGATGTTTTTTCCCAGATGTAATAATGTTAGTGCTAATATTCGGTATGGCAAAACTTCGCTTCGTAATGCTACTGAATATAAGGAATTAGAAATTGGCGAACTCCTCTTAAATCATGGAGCTACTATTAACGCCAGTAACGATAACGGTATACTTTCTTTTTATATTGCAGCTGAGAAAGGATATTTACAGATTGCTGAACATCTTTTAAAACATGGAGTTTAAGTGGAATTAATTGTACATGTATCTATTCTTTTTCAGATGTTGCATTACTGTGGTTTGCTGTTCACAGAGGAGATGTAGATATTGTTAAGATGCTTTTGGACACAGGTGCAAATGTTAATGCTGAAACTCGGTACGCCACAACTCCGCTACACGACGCGGTTGAATATGAGGAATTGGAAATTGCACAGTTACTTTTAAATTATGGAGCAAACGTTACTGCCAGTGATAAGACAGGTATAACTTTGTATTGTAGCTGAGAAATAATATATATAAATTTTTGAACATTTTTTACTACATGGAGTTTATGATAATTTTACATATATATGTACATTTCCACCAGATGTTACACCACTACATCTTGCTGTTACAAAAGGACATAAACAATTTGTTAGGTTGTTTCTTGATAGTGGCGCTAACTGTAATGCTAAAACTCGGGATGGCACATCCCCGCTTCACCATTCGATTGAATATGAGGAAATGGAGATTGCAGACTTACTTTTACATCACGGCGCTAACGTAAATGCCACCGATAATTTAGGTATAACTTTATATTGCAGCTGAGAAAAGATACTTATAAATTTGTAAACATTTTTTAAAACATGGAGTTTATATTAATTCTACATATCTACATTTACACCAGGTGTTACACCACTACATTTTGCTGTTACAAAAGGACATAAACAATTTGTTAAGATGCTTATTGACAGAGGTGCTTACGTCAATGCTGAAACTCAAGACGGCACAACTCCTCTCCAATATGCAATTAAATATGAGAAAATGGAAATTGCAGAATTACTATTAGATCACGGAGCTAATGTTAATTCCAGTAATGAGTCAGGTATAACTTTATATTCCAGCTGAGAAAAAATATTTACAGATTGATGAACATTTTTTTAAACATGGAATTTAATTGGAGAGTTAATTCTACATATATCTCTTTTTTTCAGGTGATACACCACTGTTTCTCGCTGTTAAAACAGGATATGTAGATGGTGTTAANATGCTTTTGGTCAGAGGTGCCAATGTCAATGCTGAAACTCCGGATGGCACAACGTTGCTTCACGATGCAGTTGAATATGAGAAAATGGAGATAGCGGAATTACTTTTAACTGATCATGGAGCTAACGTTACTGCTAGTAACGATAAAGGTATTACTCTTCTTTATAGTGTAGCTGAAAAAGGATATTTATAAATAGATAAACATCTCTTAAAACATGGAGGGAATATTAATTCTACATATATCTATTTCTTTACAACAGGTGTTACACCACTGTGTCTTGCTGTTACAAAAGGACATAAACAATTTGTTCAGATGTTTCTTGACTGTGGTGCTAACGTTAACGCTGAAACTCGAGATGGCACTACTTTTCTTCATAATGCAATTGAATATGAGAAAATGGAGATCGCAGAATTACTTTTAAATAACGGAGCTAAAGTTAACGCCAGTAACGATAACGGTATAACTTCTCTTTATATTGCAGATGAGGACGGATATTGACAGATTGTTGAACATTTTTTACAACAAGGAGTTTAATTCTACATATATATATATCTTCCTTTACTCTAGGTGTTACACCACTATCTGTTGCTATTAAAAGTGGACATGTAGATTGTGTTAAGATGCTGTTGGACAGAGGTGCCAACGTTAATGGTGAAACTCGAGAGAGAGAGAGCACAACTCCGCTAAACAATGCGATTGTAAATAAGAAAATAGAAATTGCTAAAGTTCTTCTAAATCGTGGAGCCAATGTTAATGCCAGTGATGAGTCAGGTATAACTTTATATTGCACCTCAGAAAATATATATATATAAATTTTTGAACATGTTTTAAAACATGGAGTTTATATTAATTCTACATATATATCTACATTTACACCAGGTGTTACACCACTGTATTTTGCTGTTCAAAGTGGACATGTATATGAGGAAATGGAGATTGCCGAGTTACTGTTAAATTATGGTGCTCATGTTAATGCCAGTGATAAGTCAGGTATAACTTTAAATTATAGCTGAGAAAATATTTTCAGATTCATAAACATCTTTTAAAACATGGAGTTTTATGTTAATTCGACATATATCTTTTCTTTTGCACCAGGTGTTACACCACTGTGTCTTGCTGCTGAAAAAGAAAATGTAGAAGTTGTTGCGATGTTGTTAGACAGAGGTGCGGACATTAATGCTATATCATATAACGATTATTATGACTTTTCTCGTCGCATCTATTATAAAGAAATTGCTGAGTTTCTTACACAGCATATAGTTAAGATAAAAGCTGCAAATTTATTTGTAAGTGAACAATTATTATCAATGTGCAGCATTTATAAAATAAGAGATTTACAGGATGAATGTGAAAAAGAAGTAGCAATCATGAAGAATGAGAAAATTAGTAATACTACCATATCATTTTACGATATCTTGATAAAAGATACAAATCGAGTAGCAATATACATGAGAAATGAAAATGTAGTGCAGGTTTTAAGATCAGACGAGTATAAAACAAAATTTCCAATATACTCTAGCATGATAAAAAATCAGTTCAGAAAAGGTATGAAAAAGAAAGAGTTGCTCGAGCAAGGCACTAAAATTTTCTATTTTTTCTGTAACTTTCCTGAGCTACCACTTGAGTGTATTGAACAAATATTTAGTTACCTAAGTGATAATGACATAAGAATTTTAATAGATACTTGTAAATCTGTTAGTGTCAGTAATCTTAATAACTGATATTAAGAGAGTACTGGATACCGACTATGTAAACCGACGTTCTTTAATCAGATTCTGTGTCGTATTTACTGCATCAAATTCAAAATGCTTCTCCAGAAATAAGTAAATTGTGCTAAGAATTGGCTGTTGTGCTTTGGAATGTCAAAATTCATCACAAATTTTTTCTTAGACAGTTTTCTTCTATAACTTCACCATATATTCATGTATGTAGAATTATTTCTAAGCTTATGTACGTATTTGTACTGAATTGCCGCCAAACATACGACAAAAACAAATCGAATGAGCTATTCAAATTATGATTTGACTATCTCATTGATGAGAGAAATCTGAGTTCGTGATGTGTATTTTATATCATATACTATTATTATGAATGAAAAGAGTTTAAAAAAGCATTATATGTCCATTTTCAAAAGCTTCATACAGTTTTTTATATTTATTTGCTTCTGTAGAAGCGCTTTTAATGTCATACAGTAAATAAAATTAAAAAATTAAAGAAATGTTATAAAAACGTCGGTTTATACAGGTCGCTATAGTCGGTATCCAGTATCCTCTTATAGCCAATTATTTCACTTCTAGCGGCCGATTTCTTCATACCTCTCGATAGCTATCCTCTGGATAAATTCTTCTGAGAACCAATAAGGAGAACCAATTTTGGGAGATATCTTTTAGATAAAGTTATCGAAAACTTATCTAGAAGTGAAAACATTGGCTGTAGATAAGTTTTCGATAACTTTATCTAGAAGATATCTCCCAAAATTAGTTCTTCTTTTCGGTTCTCAGAGGAATTTATCCAGAGGATAGCTATCAAGAGATATAAAGAAATAGGCCGTTAAAGATGTATAAATTACTTCAAATACATGTAAAGTGCTATGTGTGTAAGTTAAGAAAGAATGAACTACTATTTAAACATGAAATAACAGCTGTACAAACTTAAAGATTATTGTTGTATTGTAAATACAGATTACTATCTTATTTTAAAATTATTATTTTTTTAAGATTTTATCTTATCCCTACATTTTGAAAGTTGTTTCTTACGTTTACATTCTCTTGGACGTGTTCTTTTATGGTGGATCAAAGGAAAACTAGACTGTTTTATATCTTCCCCTTTTTCAAACTTTGTGTCAAATTTTATAACATTTGTATAACGCAAAATTTATATACATTAATCCGATGATACTCTTTTATTGAAGACAGAGTGTAATACGCGCGTGTAATTGCTTTTATTAATTAAAAAAATAAAATTATGTGCGATGGATATGTTTACCTTCATTTTCTGTATGTTTAAAATCAGCAATTTATATAAAAAAATCTTCTATGAAAAAAATAAATATAAATAAGTACACGTATAAAAATAGGAAATTAGTAGTTAGTTTTTTAATTAAAAAGATGGTGCTTGTTAAATTTATTGTTAGAAGCGAAGAGAAGCCAGAGAGCAACTATCTCATTTGACGCAAACAAAATAATAGGTTTGTTTTTTTTCCCTGAACTGGCTGCACTAGTTCACAGTCTATCTTTATTTATCCATATTAGAAAGAAAAAGATAGACTAGTGCAGCCAGTTCAGAAAAAAAAAACAAACCTAATGGCAACCATAGACGTATAATATATAGACTGCGCGTTCCCTACCTTTGCTATGTTAAGAAAATGTCTTCAACGTTGAGAGAGAGACAGCTGGTGTTGAATAGGGCGTGTTCCGTTTGACCACAGTACGATTCGACACCGCTCGATTCGACACAGATTTATTCGACACCAAATTATTCGACACCGTACGATTC
>NW_018022128.1:0-1454 GCF_002006095.1 Pseudomyrmex gracilis
AAACATATGATCATATAATGATTATAAGATTATACATATATGTATAATCAGATTGCGCCAAATTTCGGATCTGATTTTACATGATTATAAAATCAGATTCAAAATTTGGCACGATTTGATCACATATATATAATCTTCTACAATAACATGTTTCTATTTTTTTTTGGAATATCATATTTTTATATGTTATATCATTAATTATGATTATGCATCAATATAATGTTGTCTTTTCGTAATTTATCAAATAAAAACATATAAAAATGAACACTAATATCAAAAGACAGAGAGAAGGCAAAAAAACTAATAATATTCTTTATATATTAAATGTTTTTCAATAAACCTAATTTATTTAATAATCATATTATTACTAATTAATATATAATGTACATTAGTAAATAATACGTAATGCCTCTTGAGATTTTATTATCAATAATATTATGTACTTTTTTCAAGACTGTAAATCTTGAAAAAGTATTTCACGTTGTCATACGAAACAAGCGCGCAACATGCCTTGTGTCTTGCCTTATAGTTAGGCTTAGTAAAAGGAAGACGGAACATAATACGTCTGCACTTTTCCACAAGCGCACACAGACAGCGGTTCTCGCTTGTGTGCGTATCCCCACCACTTCGGTACTCTCGGTACTGGCCGGCTCGAGCCGTACGACGAAAGACCGGTGACGCGAGAGACGAGCGCGATTAGTCCGTCTCACTTTAAAAGAAGGACGGACTAACTCAACCACTTGAGGGCGCCACTTCCCGGGCAAAGACCCCAGTGCGGACTTCGGATCTCGCTCCAGTACCCTTTTAAGGGGACTTGTCCCAGGGCACGGCATAAATAACGCTTCTCTCTCTCTCTCTTTCTCTCTTTTTCTCTCTTTCTCTCTCTCTCTTCTTCCATACTCTACGACCTTCGGTTAGCGCCTCCGCGAAAACCCTTCTTTCATGCCTCCTTATAGTAGACTCTAGGTCCTTTTCGTTGTCCTCGATGAAGCAAATTTTCGTGACAGTAAGGCGCCAATATTACATAAAAATATAACAAAATAATTACTAATTCTAAAGAAGCAAGCTCTAGAGAATCTTGGCGCTTCCCGAACAGCTCGCACTTTCGGACTCCCGTAGAGAATTTAGCTTTTTGTGGCGAGGAAGAAGCGATGCGATTACCACGTTACAATAAATATATATATACCGTGATCAAAAAATAACCGGAATTTTTAATTTAAACCTAGCGGGCTTATCGGTTTAAAATTCTGTTGTTTGTGTCACGTTGGCAGCACTGTTATGGACACCCATGCCAAGCTTCTGCTTATCAACTGTTCATTTACCTTTATGACAGTGATTTCTTTACATCAAGTTTTTACGTCGCGGCGATTTTTACAATGGATTCAAAACTTGAACAACGTTCTTGCATTAAATTTTGCTATAAAAATAAAATTAAATGTTACAAAAGTGTTATG
>NW_018022128.1:1829-9709 GCF_002006095.1 Pseudomyrmex gracilis
GTGAGTTTCTCGTCAAAAACAACACCAATACCATTCAACAACCGCCCAATTCACCTGATCTGGCACCATGTGACTTCTTCCTATTTAATCGACTCAAAAAACCACTACGAGGAACTCGTTTTGAGAGTGTGGAGGCAATAAAGCTAAAATCGCTGGAGGCACTAATGGCTATACCAAAAACCGACTTCGAGAAAAGCTTCAAGGAGTGGATCAAACGCTGGCACAAGTGCATCGCATCCGACGGGGACTACTTTGAAAAGGACAACTTGAATTTTGAAGAATAAACATGTACTTTTCTTTTTATGGATAAATTCCGGTTATTTTTGATCATGGTAGTTATAAAATATACGCAAACATCTTGAATGAAAGACTGAAAAGGGAAATTGAAGAAAAACTAAAAGAACAGTTTGGCTTCAGGGTTAAAAGAGGTACGACAAATGCAATTTACGTCCTGAATTTTATAGTGGATAAAAAAATAACATACTAACGTGCGCTACTTATGTTACTTACACTATCTTTTTACCTACTTACCTAAACTGCGTTCCGTTTCATATATATGCGCGCATTTATTTATAGTACACGTTACGTATAATATAGATAAATGCGCGCATGTGCGTGAAACAGAACGCAGCTCTACACACACACACACACGCCTTGACTTCACTTAATTTTTTGGACCTCTGTTTCCGAAGCTTTTCCTCTATCATTTCCTGTATCACTTTTTTTGTAAAACAACTTTTGTAGAGAAATACTTTTTTGTATATAGTAATAAATGTTTCTTGAATAATGAAAACCAAGTTGAATTAAGCTTTAATTTAAATAAATCTAAATACAATACAGTACATGTTGTGCGTGTACTTGGCGCCTTTTTTTACCTTATTTGAAAAGGTAAGTTTTTTGAGATATCACATTTTGGAGAATGTAGATAAGACAGCTGTGTAAGGCATAAGATATAATAGATTTAGATAATTGTATCTAAATCATTTAGATAATTGTTTGCGTTGTCGGCCATACAGCCGGCTACGGCGTAACCAGCGACACGCTGTCGGCGATATTCACTCACCTGGTGCCATTTGTCGAAAAAAGACAAAAACGCCCAGCGGAGTTTACGTGCTCGCTCCGGCTACGTATCGAAGCAGAAACTCTCCGGCCGCCGCGTTTAGCACATAAATCTCTTGTACAGTTTTAGTATTCTCATTTTATTCAGTTCTATATCGTATTAATAAACCACTGTTACATTTATATAAAAAAAATAAGCATACAGTGAATGTTATTAGTACTTGACACACGATCCTTTTTTCTGTGCTGGCTTCAACGGAAAGTGAGTATTGTATCTACTTGTCTTGCCCGCGTATGTCCAGTCATTCCTTACAGCAAAATTTTTTCAGAAGTAGGATTTTGAGACAATAGAAACGATAACAAGACGATCAAAGACAATACGGTACAATACATATACACAATCACAGCACGTAAATAGATCTCAGTTTGACGGACAGATATAGACGGTACAGAGAAAAATACAACACAGGTTTTGCAAGCGAACACGGCTCAGTGGTAGAGTAGTAGCCGTGTATACGAAGAATATCGGTGATTGCGGTGGTTTGTGGTGATACGCAAGTGTATGCCGTTAATACGATCAGTGACTTTACGGCAAAAAGAGATGGTGTGGCAAAAGTTTGAGAATCTCATGCTTGCTTAGCTCCAAGAAAAAGCAAAACGCATGGGTGTTGCAGTGTCGGACAATCGCGGATGGTGGACGCAATTATAACTGTCGTAGAACGGGAGGGAGAGCAAGACCCGGTGCAGCGTCGCAGAGCGAGGCAAGATCGGCCTCAGTGACGGGAGCAAGAGTGGCTCTACAGTATCTGACGGATCCGACGGTACGTCTACCATGCAACAGATTTGTGCTGCGTTCACGATACAAATGCAGCAAGTGTTGATCCTGATATTATCGACGCTGCAAGTTGCGGATAGTGGAGCGTCGGAGCGTCAGCCCGGGACAGAGGCGTCGGCTCGAGAGAAACGGTCTTTGTCGGTAGGTGCGGAGAGCCCGAGAAGTGTGAGCCTCCCTCAATTTCAATTATCGCTGTCGTCGACTCAGGCGGTGAGCTTGTTAGCATCGCATATTCTGGAATTTTTGGGTTCTGAATTGGATAATGTGCGACTGTGGATGCAGCGCATAGAAAGAGTGGCTCAAATTACTCGGCGCCCCAAGGAGTGATTTATTTGACGGCGTCAAGTAAATTGACTGGCTCAGCCCAGAGATGATTTGACAATGGAACGGGAGACATGCTCAAATTGTGGATGCATTCAAAAATGCTCTCGTTAGACGTTTTACTAGAAAAATTCTGTTTCATGTAGGTATGCAGAAATTAGAGGCACGTAAATGGAATTATTCAAAAGAGTCTTTTCATGATTATGCAATGAATAAATTATTGCTAATGCATACGTGGAATTATTAATTGAAGAATCAATTCATCTGCTCATCAACGGTATTGCAAGTTCGTAAAACTGACTATTTGTTGGTTTAGATATGTTGTAGAGCATGTCATACTGATTCTCAACAAAAATTTCATGGAAGACTGCTTTATTCAGTTTAGGAGATATAACAATTTACAGTTTTAGAATTTGTACGCTGAAATCTCATCCCTGTATAGAATCTCGCTTTATGTAAAAATTGTATATGAAAAAGACCTCCCTGTGTGAAGATTCTACTTAAAAAAGAGATACATAGATTAACCTTTGTCTCCCACAAAATTTATATAAGTAGCACTCAGTGCAACAATCCATACACAGTGGAAAGCAGCATCTCATGTTTCTCATTTTGCTTCTTGATGATTCCCATGTACGATTTTAAACTGGATTCAACTTGCTTTTTTTCACTATTTACTGCCATTTCTTTGCACTTTTCACTTTACGCACTTTCAAACCGATATTCACCGCGTGAAAAGATATTTCAGGCGCCAGCCGCAACTAGTTTCCAACAGAATAATAATCAAAATGTATTTACATCGTTCTATTTTTAGCAATTTTACCCTATTGTGCGCATGAGCATCAACTTATTTTACCACCGCCACCCCTTCCGTTTAAACGGTAAATTAACAATTATTTTCAAAAGTTACAAATTATTTTTATATATCATCCGCAAACAACACATAGTTTTTATTTTGTCGCATTTACTTTGTGTCGTAGCTACCCACACATAAGTGCATATGCGTATGAAAAACAAATAAACAATTCTTTTAAATGGGGATTTTTATAAACATTTTATTCATTGAATATTCATTTATCGAAAACTCTTGTAGAATTTTCTCAAAGTTTCTTGCGCGAACAAGTACGCGCAGGTCGCGAGTCATAAATTATGTCTTTCATCTTCAAAAACTTATGTTCTTTCTTTTTGTACGGTACGCACTTGTCAACCCCCTACGAACAAGCACATGCAGGTTTAACGGGTGCCTTGTCCTAAGTCACATAAACCGTTTTGTCTTAAAAAAAAAATATAAACTAATAAATATATATATTCGGTCATAAGAGCCGTTCGCTAGGTGTTGTGCGGAAATTATATGTGTATATATATCCATATATATACGTGTTCACATGTAAATTTTTACACGTGAAATTCGAATTGAAATAACAATTCTAAAATTCATATTGGATGCTATACTTGCATCTCGTATATGAGAAATTCCAAATACCCCCCTAATTGAAATTAAATTTATATTGCGAAAAAAAATATAATTCAGGAATTCAAAAATTGGCAGTATGGAGCAAACACAGTTGTTAGTGTGTGTGATGTAATTAATTTATTTTATAACAAAACGTTTTCGACCTTAGATTGGGTCTTTCTCAATGTAGCGTTTCCGATGTCAGACGCTTATGATAAGATCCTTTGTTATCCAAAATTTGTACATTTTCTCAGTCGAAATCATGACAAAATTGTATCCTATAGTCAGTAATTACAATTAATTACATCACACACACTAACAACTGTGTTTACTTCATACTGCCAATTTTTGAATTCCTGAATTATATTATTTGGAGCAGTTCACTTTACATTTAAAAAAAACTATGTTCTCTTGTGCTCATCGGCACGTACTTGTCAACCCGCACGTACAAGTTCGCGCAGATGAAAATCGTTCAGAAAAAAATCCGCAACGGTCACATAAATTTATTTTTTATATTACATCAGAACCCTGACTTTATAGTCACAGTCTTGCGACGCCTACTTCTATTTCGATTTCTATTTCGCCTAGAATGATGACGCCCTCAACTTTGCTCATTGGGAGCCATATTGTACCAGACGCTCATTGGTCCTTCCTCGGAAGTCCTACCAGCTCCATTAACTACCCCGGTCCTCGCTCATTAGGAGCCATATTGTACCAGACGCTGATTGTTCCTTCTCGGGACCGACGCCACCCCCGCTCTTACACTTCTTCTTTCAACCGACCAACTTGCTCTCATTTACGTTTGAACGTACGAGGCAGCAACATCAGAGCATTACCAGCTTCAAAACGGATTTTTCAATAAATATATACTCTTTTAATAAAGAATTACATCCTTACTCTTAAACATTTTCAAACTTTCCTCCCCTCCCTACACAAATTCCTCAATAAAAAAATTTTAAATATACATCTTAAAAAATTATACAAAATTTATAAAAAAAATTTACGGGGTCACAAATTATGTCACATTTCTATCTGCTCTACTGGACGTGGCCCCAAAGAGAGGGGAAACCACCCTGGTGGGGCAATAGCGTCAGAAATGGAGGGGAGCCAGGTGAAGAGAGTTTGTTTTGACGCGCCATAAGTGCCCACACATAGTACTTACATATATTACATGCATACATATATACATACATGACTACAAACACACACACATATTTCTCCTATTACACAGAAGTAGCATTGTATGTGCACCAAGCTACTTTATTAGTAAACTAGAGAAACAGTAGCAGTGATTCTCATTTACATGAAATCAAAACTGCATGATGCATATACAGGCTAAGTCTATATGAATCTTATAAAGTGTGTATGTGTGTATGTAGATATGTAATATTTGTATGACATATATGTATATAAAATAACATACTTTATTTAAACTTTAATTTAAATGTATTACTAATTTCACTTTATTATTAAATTTATTATTAAGTTAAACTTCATGTTTACATCAGAAAGAGAAGCTGCGAAGAAAGATGAAACGGTTGCAAAGAAAAGTAATCTTCCAACGAGAAAAAAAAATAGAGTTGTAGTATCTTACGCCACGCCTCTTATATCATACGCCGCGCCTCCTGCACCATACCCAGCGCGTCCAGCACAATACGCAGGTCTTTTTGCGCGCAACGCTGCGCCTTCAGCGCACTCCTCTGTGCCTTACGGACATTATTTGTACTAAAAAAGGTAAATCTGTGAAGGACAAAACATATATTATGTACACTTATGTATAACTTTTATTGTAAATTAAACAATAATTATTGTGCTTTGCTTACAAGACACAAGGCTGCAAAAAAAACTGAACCTGCAAAAGAAACATTTCTCAAATTTTTATAACAATTTGTATAATAAAACGTCACATTAAAAAATCTACATTTTTTTTTATTTCAGTTAAATTATTACACGTATTATTTTATTGTACTCTGACTATTATTTTATAAAAATAAAACTACTTATGTTTGCGACGTTTTTCTGAGTTCTTACAAATTTCTCGCGTCGTCCCTCCCGAAACGGAAGTACGAAATTGGGACACGGACGGAAGTCCGCGAGATCGGGAGCGTCTGTGTCGGCAGAAGAGACAAGGGTTGAAACACGAGCACACCATTGAGCCGAGCCGACGGATCCTTTGTAACATTCTGGGCGCCAGACGCGTGACCGCGTCAAAATTTGCGTCGCTCGACACAACTAGCTCTATTAGAACGAAGAGGGGTTGGGTTTGTACGGTAAATAACCAAGGCTGTCCCGAACGAATCTTGGATTAGACTTGCACTTAACCACACTGCAAATAGAAATAACAATTAACAATTTATTATAATACCGCGGAGTAAGAGACAAATTTGCGAAAAAGAAAAAAAATACAAAAATAAAGTTTACTACTATGATACGGCGAGTTTACTCTGTCGAGGCGGTAATTAACAACAAAAGAAAGTAAATAAAAGAAAATAACAGAAGTACGATGACCAATAACAATACGCTCTTCACAGAAACGTAATCAATCGCAGGATCAACTTCTTATAACAATGCGTGACACCGGGAACGCTACGTCGTCGCGCTAACTTCACATAAACTCTACGTTATTAGGCAATAGGATAGACAAAGTACCAAGCGTTTTAGTGAAAGCTTTCGAGAATATGAAAGCGGCGGAAGAGATTAATCTGGTAAAATTGTGCGCTTATAACTAGGCGTGCAAAGGCGGGTCGCAAGGCGTAATATCTACGCCGTCGGACTTACTTAATTCCTCAGGGGCTGGTCGGGCTTACGCCGCGTGCATTCACGGTGCGGAGCTCTCGCTGAATTCCCGTCACTGGTCTCGATGTAATTCAGCAGCCAATTATAATGCAGCAAGCACGTGCCAATTAGCACACCTGAGTGAAGCGCTCGCGAAATCGGAAGAGCTAGTTCAATTTAGAATCGAAATGACTGTAAACTTTGCCTGTTTCAAATGGCGAGTCGCGGTGGAATTCGCCACACGGAACAAGAGCTATGCGCTCTCCGATATAATAGATCCCCCAGTACGGTACGATAAGTTTCTTCGATTCGGTACGATAGCGGTACGATATTTCTCTTTCGTTCGATACAATATCGGCACTCTTCTAATAATCTCTACGATAATCTGCTCACTCTTCAAGGCGGCAGAGATCGAGACTGTCCGATAAACCCCAGGCGAATTCCAACGACCGAGCTTACACTAGCTGACGCGACGGCAAATTCAAGGTACGCTCGCGACTAGCTGAACGATGCCCGTCGCAAAAAGTTCGCGGAAAAGTAAACAAACGCGCACCTGGGACGTGTGCAAACATTCTCTCTTTTGTTGCTTTTCCGACTCGCACACTCCTTATTCTAGGCAGATCACTCGGAAAATCCACACCAAAATGCTTTAGAAAATGCAATAGCGGTTTGATAGAGTAGCGTGCAATGTCGCAATTAGCGACTTGACTATCCCAAAAAGAACGTGATAAACACGTTAGATTGCCAGGTAGCGGTACAATAGATCGGTACAATAGTCAATACAGCAGTAGGTGACAGAAAAGCTGTAAATATTACGCAGGACGAAGATCGTTACAATAGCGTTAGATTGATGATACGATAATCAGTCTGGGATTCGGTACGATACCCGGTACGGTATTCGGTACGATGATCGGTACGTAACCCGGTACAAAATATGGCGGTCGCAAAACGATACGATAGACAAACACTTGTACACGCGAAACACAAAAAAATGACTAGGATGCTGCTTGGCGCGTTACCGGAACTCCAGGACTTGTAATACTCAATAAAGTCATTACGCGAGACGCACTTAAACTTACGAACTAATACCACGAAGCCCCGTGAAGTCCGATTCTAGCTACTGCCGAAAATTCGAAACTATGGCAAAGGTTATGTTCTTGCCGGTATCAACACGCGAGATTCAGCGACTAGCCTCGACTCGAGTAATGCAGATTCGTGGCTCACAAGTAAACGAGGGCACCTCACCGTACGTCGTCGTCGCTTTCCATCCAGAAAATTCGCTAAGTTCGTCGTTGAACGCTAGATTGTCGGGAGTGCCGTTAGTGCGTCCGTCCGGGCGTGTTCCGTTTGACCACAGTACGATTTGACACCGATCGATTCGACACCAAATTATTGGACACAAAATTATTGGACACAGATTTATTCGACACCAAATTATTC
>NW_018022128.1:10124-22561 GCF_002006095.1 Pseudomyrmex gracilis
TCGAATAATTTGGTGTCGAATCGTACGGTGTCGAATAATCTGGTGTCGAATCGTACGGTGTCGAATAATTTCGTGTCGAATCGTACGGTGTTGAACAATCTGGTGTCGAATAATTTGGTGTCGAATAAATCTGTGTCGAATCGAGCGGTGTCGAATCGTACTGTGGTCAATAGAGTATCATCCCGTCCGTCCCATTCGGTAAATAGCGACCAAGAGAGCAAGAATCGCGATCGATTCGGGGTAGATGCGTCTAAGCGCGTTAGGGTCGCATAGGTTAGATCGCTGCGGCCAATCAGGTCGCGAGGGGCGCTACACGCAACGCGATGCTTGCGCTCGGCGACAGGACCCGCGGCCGCGAAATTCAAATAAATTACCGGACACTCACTAGCGAAAATGCAACAGCAGATATTTCCATGCGTTGGATGCTGCAGATTTAACAAAGAGACAGCATGCGGTAGCGCAGCAGGATAGCAGTTGCAGATTAACAGCGAAAGTTTGCAGCAGGCCTTTCCAATGCAAAAGGAAGGTCACAGCTGTCTCCGTCGTTGTGTGTTCATATTTTTTTCTCGGCTACCTAGCGCCGAAGTTCGCTGTCTTTGTCGCAGTCCTCTCCCGCGTCGCTTGTTCTTTAAGACTCACCTCTCTGGCCGTCGTGCGAGCGCTTAGCTGCGACTCCACGCACGCCCGTTTCTCTCGCTTTCTCTCGCCTTTATCCAACAATTGACGGCTCCGGATACCTCCTCCAGTACTGTGTTCTCGGTGTGGTGAGGCGCCAAGAGCATACAAAAAAAAATAACAAAATAAGCAACTAAATCTAGCGCACGCAAGCAAGCCCTGGAGAATCATGGCGGTTCCCAGACGGCTCGCACTCCTGGACTCCCGCGATCATTCGAGTTTTTGTGGCGAAGGAGGAGCGACGCAATTACCACGTCACATGTTATAAAAATATTACGTATTTATTAGAGTATTATTAAAGTATTACTTATGTAATTGATCGAAATTTATAAAATAAATATATATACATAGAAAGCGAAATAACAAAAATAAGTTTTATTTTCTTCCTCGTAATGCATACTTGTCGATAAAAAATATATAATATATATTTAGTAATAAATAGATTGTATATATATATTGATAAATGGACAAATAAATATAGAAAGAAAAAGTTTTGTATCTTCTTCCTAATGTTTACTTATAGTTTTCAAACTAAATATATAGATAGATAAATAATTTTGTCTGCCTCAGATTGCAATTTAAAAAACTGCGAATATTTATGTATGTTGATAAATATGTATGTATATATATATATATATATACAGGGTCATTGAAAAGTATCGGACCTCCCTGATATCTTCAGTTAGAATGCATTTTGGAGGAAATGTCCAATAGCAAAGTTGTATGGTTCCGAGCGAGGAGTAAGATGATGACGTTGACTTTGATCTTGACCATGTCCTTTAAGGTCATTTCAAGATTAATCTTATTTTTTTTAATGGAACACTATACATTTTATTGCATATTTTTTATAGCTTATCTCGAAAGCTTTACGAAACTTTATAATAAAACATTTTTTCATTAAGTAGTTTTTGAGTTATAAAGGTTTGAAGTTAACAATTTTTTGACACAAAATGTAAAATATCTTGTAAAATATTATTTAGTTTTCAGTAATCATAACCGTAATATTTTTGTGCGCGGAATAATGAGACCAATTAATTGGAGTAAAGAAAATACATAATCAAAAAGTGTCGGATCCCCCTAATATTTTCAGTAAGAATGCATTTTGGAAAAATATTCAATAGCAAAGTTGTACGGCTTCAAGCGGTTATGCTAGTAGGCTACGGCGGAAAACTGCCCGACGATGATCGCGAGAAGTTGCTCGAATGCGTGATGTCCGAAAGCGTTGGCGGAGCCGATCTTTATTCTCTCACTCTAGCAGGCACCAATGTACGAGCTCTTGAGCAAATAATACCGATCACTGATTTTAATCTTTGATGCAGTGCTGTTTTCTTCTTAGCGTGCAGCAGTTACTTCGTGGACGAAAACAAAGAGCCCCAACAATTTTTTCTGTAACAAACGAAGCCATTGCGCTTTAATTGATTGTCTCAAACATTTTCATTTTGTTTCCAATAGCCCAGAAATTTTTCGTAAATATTAGTAATTGATCTATTAGATTTTCAGTTGCTCAACGAGCTTTTTGCTAGTGCTGGTTGAAATAAACAAATCAATAGTTGGATCAACTCTTAATAATTAATAATTTTTTCTATTTAATTACTTAGATCAATTCCCTATCACTTACCTGAGTACTTCATCTTTGCTCTAATTAAGAATGAGCTTTCTGAAAAAGATCGCATAACACTGATAATGATGCAAGGATGGGGAAATCAACAAAAAGGATATAAAATAGTAACGCAATTATTTAACGAAAATTTTTAGAATGAAAATAATAGAATCTCTAAAAGTACTGTAACTTGTATTATTCAACATTTCGAGGACATTGGTAGCGTTAAAAGCCGCTCAAGATCTGATAGACATAAAACAGCAACAAATAATGATAAAGCATTAGATGTTTTACAATCTTTCGTTGAAAACCCTTATATTTCCATCAATCGCGGTGCACAAGAACACAAAATCTGTCATGCATCTGTCAGTAACATTTTGAAATTGAATAAATAGCATTCATACAAACTCCATTTATGCCAAGAGTTGTCCGAAGACGATTTTGATAGACGCATTGAATTTTGTGATCTTATGATGGAGATGATTGTCGACGATCCTCTATTACTTAATAATATTGTTTGCTTTGATGAGGTACCATTGGAACTGACTGGAAATGTAAATATACACAATTGTAGGAACTGGAGTGACGTTAATCCTCAATGGAAACGAAACAATCACACCCAATATCCACAAAAAGTTAACGTATGGACTGGTATTCTTAATGGTAGACCAGTTGGCCTTTTCTTCATTGAAGGCAATTTGACAGCACAGGTATACACAGTCAAAAGAACAAATTGTTTCAGCTATTCGAAACATAGCTGGTGGAAATATGAATGAAATTTATTTCCAACAGGATGGAGCTCCACCTCATTATGGTGTCATTGTCCGTCAATATTCGAATGAGGTCTTTCAAGACAGGTGGATAGGGTGAAGGGGTCATATTGAGTAGCCACCTCGGTCTCCGGACTTGACCCCACTGGACTGTTTTTGTGGGGTTACTTGAAAAGTAAAGTTTATGCCACCAAGCCTCGAGATTTAGATGATTTAAGAGGAAGAATAACTCGAGAGATAGAACTAATACCGCCGGAAACGTACCGGAATGCGGTTTCAGCTGTTTATAACAGATTGGCACATTGCCAGGCTGTTGAAGGGCAACAATTTAAACATTTGTTGTAAATTGTTTGTGTTACGTCCTGGGGACTCCACGGGCCCCTTTTTCTTGCAACGTGACGCGCCAACATACAATAAATTTCTTTTTTTTTCTCAATAAATAACGCGAAAGGACTCGGACTTTGACGCGATAGGCGCGCAAATAAAAATCGTTTCGACGCCCGAAAACAATAAATCGAGCCTAGCAACGATCTTAAAAATTCCTTCGTAGACAATAGCAAACAGAAACTTTTATTATTGTCTAAACATNCCGAGCAACTTTCCAAATAAACCCGGTTATCTCCGGGTCAAAGAAATACATCCTATAAAATTTAGGACAGCCGGCGCAAGTAAAGATCCGTCGCCAAGAGCAATTACATAAAAAGGATTTATCACTCGATAAATATCGAAGGGTCTGCGGCGTTGTCGAAAAGACAACACTCTCCCTTTTTCCTTCCCCGAAAAATCGGACGAGGCGACCGAAGCGAGAGATCGTCGCCGATTGGCGATCTCGGAAGTCGCCCGACCGACTAATTAACAAATAGGAACCAGCAAAGCTCAACTGAGTTCCCGATTGGGAGAGTCTTTGCTTACTCAAAATGGTATATAAGCCAGGGCTCTCGGAATCGGAACCGGAAAAAAAAAACCGCGCCGCGTATCTAGTTAGTGCCGCAGATTTTAGAAGCACCACAGCGAGTGAGTGAGTGACAGTGAGTGCAGAATGTGAGATCCAAGAGTGAACTACTACGCCGCAACAACCTAGAACCTTTTATTAATCAACATCACTGGTCCGCAGCTAATAGTAAGTCCACATTGTAATTACTTTCATTCGGAGGTTCCACTGTTCGCGTACCTACCTCCCGACTTTGCGACTGATTTTCGGAGAAATCAAGAAACATTCAAAATAAACAAATACATAGACACACTCAAAAATTCGATTTAATCGGAAGAGCTACTCGCGGTATATAGCCGTCTTGGGTGGCGTCCGAATTATTTCTTTTTCTTTTCTTAATCACGGAAACAAACAAAACTTTCTTATCTCCGAATATCAATCTTAGAAGCATGACACTTCCAAATTTATTCCTATCGTTATTTCCATTGAAACCTAAGAAATGAAACAAAACCGAATTTATCAAGATACAAATCTCTAAGATGATTTAAGTTGTATAAACATGAGTTAAGAGGCTGGCTACACTAAAGAACTCGCACTCTCTTTCTCTTTCACACTCGCGTTCTAGCGTGTAGATTACATTGTACGAAACGATTATATGCTCCTTTATTGTATTAATTTCTGCATGTCTGTTAGTAATTCATCGATTTCGATTTTTCAATAAATATAACTACTTTGTAATATGTGGAGTTAAACTAAAGAATTATTCTTTGTTATCCTTCTTTCCGTACAACCCACTCTCACTTCCTCGTTAAAATTGCTAGGTCCCGTTTTTGGTAAATAAGATTTGCGTCTCAGACCTAAAAAGGGACCAACGAGCGAGTGTTTGCTAGACAGAGTAAGATCGGCGTACGCCGTTGACCTGTCGACGAATATAAACAAACTCGCTCGACTCTCTCACAGCAGGACTTCCGTGTCCACTGTAAAGAGAGATATGGAAAACGACGCGTTTACTGTTGCGTCACACCACAGCCCGACCGTATCCATAAATCAAGACGTAACATTTGATACAATTGAGTATTTTGCCCAAGCTGACCAATTGGAATGAAATTCGCCTTAACTGGCCGGACTTACACGCCACTCTTGTCTTAATTGGCCGGACCTTCACGCCACTCTTGTCTTAACTGGCCGAACCCACACGCCACTCTTGCCTTAACTGGCCGGACCCACACGCTACTCTTGTCTTAACTGGCCGGACCCACACGCCACTCTTGTCTTAACTGGCCGGAATCACACGCCACTTAACAAATTTCAAACCTTTATAACTCAAAAAGTACGTAATGAAAAAATGTTTTATTATCGTGTTTTGGAAAGCTCTCGAGATAAGCTATAAAAATATGCAATAAAATGTGTAAAGTTCCATTTAAAAAAATAAGATTGACCTTGAAATGACCTTAAAGGACATGGTCAAGATCAAAGTCAAGGTCATCATCTTACCCTTCTTTTGAAACCATACAACTATGTTATTGGACGTTTTCTCCAAAATGCATTTTAACTGAAGATATTAGGGGGGTCCGATACTTTTCGATGACCCTGTATATATATATATATACCTTTTCAAAAAAAGCTAACAACAAGCGCCAAGTACACGCACAACACGTATTGTATTTAAAGTTTTTAGTATGCAACAAGAATGTAGTTTAGTTTATAATAAAAAATTCTTTTTTTATAAATCATGTTTTGTAATAAAATTAAAAACTACAAAATTTTTTTCTAAAGTTCTTATAACGAGTTCTGTTTCCAAAAACCTCTTTTACAAAAGAAGTTATATCAAAAAGTAGCACCAAGTAAACTGTTACTATTTCTACATTTCTACAAAATTTACGCTACAAAAAAGAAGTGATATGTAAAAGTAGCACCAAGTACACTTGTATACATGTTAAATATTAAAAACATTATAAAAAAAATAAAAAGTTTAAAATCATTGTATTCATAGTTAGACTTTGCTTTTTGTGAAAAGTCAAAATATAAAAACTAATTAAGGCAAAANAACTTGGCGTGGCTGCACCAAAAACTACAACAGACGTGTTTTATCTGCAAGCACGAGTTATTTTTAATTTATTTTATATGTCACATACGTAACTTTAACTATCAAAACCAAACCAGTCAGCATTGCACTAAAAGTGAATTAGATATTATATTTATACAGAAGTCGGATGTGGTTTATCATATCAAATGTAAAGACTGCTCTGCCTCTTATGTGGGCCAAACTAAGAGATTACTTTGTTCTCGCATATCAGAACATAAAAACCACATTCGGCGTAACACTTTTCTGAGTTCGGTCATTACTGATCACAGAGTCGAGTTCTCGCACAATTTTGATTGGGATAATGTTAGACTTTTGGACCAAGAGCGCTCTTATCCCCAGCGTTTGACTTCAGAGATGCTCTACATTAAAAAACAAAAAAATAGTTTGAACGTGCAGAGCGACACTGAGTTGCTGAGTAGTGTGTATTTGCCATTGGTTGACAAACTAAAGAAATTATAATTCGTATTCCGAGCGTAATTGACGATCCCTTCTTATTTATTTGTTTTCCCTTTCTTTTCATGCGTTTACTTGTTTTGCTCTTGCAACACATGACCTGCCTTATTTTCAATTTAACAGTTTTCTAGACAACACTACTGTGCTTGCATCTACATTTTATACTTTAGTTCTTTTTTATTTTATTTCACAATTTTTATTCTTTTTTTTTTACTATGAGCACCTTTTCATTTATTCTATCAAATTAGTTGTCTGTTTATATATTTTTTAAGACAGTGAAATTTTGGTGATATGTGTTGCATTTGCTATACGTGTGAGTAGTAGCCATTTAGATTTTATATCTTGAGATTGTTTGTTTATTTATATTTTTGTTTTGTATTTGTAGATTTTTTCTATTTTTTCTGGAGAGGATTCAATAAAGAATCAAAACGTACTAATTTGTTATTAATAACTAAAACATTGCACGCTGATAACTGTGCTTAGGCTCGTACTGGCTCTTTTATCTGTGACAATATATATATTTTTTTTCTTCAGATTGCTAACTTAATTTTTTTTGTTTTTACTTATTCTTTGGTATATTAATCACAAACTTTTTTTTTCAGAAACTGTCTTCTGATTGAGTAGAGCAGTTGTCTTTTCTTTGTATTTCTTCGTTTTCTTTAGGAATATTAGTCCCATCTACTCGAATCCAAGGTTTTAATTTGTCGGCAGATAAGATGGTATTTAGGGGCTTTTGTGTTAAATTGTATCCCGGTATGTCTGTTACCACAAATCAATTTTTATTTAAAACTGTTTAAATGCGGTATAGACCTTTATATTTTGGAGCTAATTTCACATTAGTTCCTGGCTTGTGCTGTAAAACTTTAATAAGAACTAAGTCTCCCTCTTTATATATTGTATTCTTTTTATGACGATTATCATATTGCGTTTTGTTATATTCTTGTAACTTTTGATTTGTTATTCAAGCTAGCTCGCAGGCTTTGTCTCTTTCTTCAAAATAATCAAGGTCCACATTTCGCAATTTGTCGATTAATAATCGCAGATTACCATCGTTCTGACAACGTTGTTTGTAACCTAATAAAAGTTTACTCGGAGTGGAGTTAATAGATTTGTTTAGTGTATTATTTATAACATGCTGTGCAATATTTAAACTAGCTTTTCATTCACTTGGGTCATTGATTATTTTAAATAAAGTAGTCTTTAAAAATCTGTTAACTCTTTTGACTTGACTGTTTGCCCATGGTGACGCAACTGCGGTCATTACATGTTAATTTCGCGCTCTTTCACAAACTGTGTAAATATATTAGAGGAGAAGGCAGTGCCCCGATCACTTATAATTCTTTGTGGGAGGCCAAATATTGAGAATAATGAAGTTAAACTATTAATTACTTTGTTAGATCCGGTAGATTTTGTAGCAAAAAGCCAAACGTATTTAGTACAAGTGTCTATAACAACTAATATATATTTAAATTTATCCGCCGTCTCTTCTAAAGGCCCGAAATGGTCCATGTGTAAAGTTCTAAACGGAACTTCGTCCTTTTCGATTATTAGCATCTCGCCTTCGGCTTTCCCTGCGGTAAGCGAATAAGTTAGACATTTTACGCAGTTTTTGATATATTGAGACAAGGAAACCAATAGTGGCTTAGTATGCTATGCATTGTTTTTTCTACCTCTACATGTCCCATATCATCATGATTCAAACGGATCACACTGTTTATCATATTCTCTGGCACAACAAATAAATTTTATCTTTATAATTTTGGAACAATAATCCATCAATTAATGTAAAGTATTTACTACCCCGCAACTCAACGCTTTCGGCCAATTCTTTTAATTTTGTGTCTACAAGTTGTTTATACATTAACTCATCTTCCGCTGTGATAACATTGATAGACATAACGTTTCGACTTAAACAATCTACATGTTTCATTTTATCTGACGGTCTGTGTACCAGCTCAAAATGATAATCTTGTAAGGCCAAAGACCAACTTGCAATTCGAGGATTTATGTTAATATTCTTCATAACTAGAGCGAGTGAATTACAATCAGTAACAATTTTAAAAAATATCCCTTGCAAGTATATGTGATATACTTGCAAGGGAAACGTTCAATTGATTTTACAATTGCCAAGGTTTCTAGTTCAAAACTATGGTACATTTTTTCAACATCGCTCGTGGCTTTACTAAAATACGCAACAGGCGCCATAAATCCAGACTTTTGCTTTTACAGTAATATCGCTCCAAAACCCTGACTACTCGCATTGGTATGCAATTTTGTTTCGGCCGCTGAATTATAAAGATACAATGTGGGAAAAGACATTAACTCCCCTTTTAATAAATTAAAAGATTTAATGCATTCTTCATTCAGTTTAAACTCAACATTTTTCCTTGTCAATGCTTGAAGAGGTCTGGCTTTTAAGACATAATTTTCTATAAATTGTCAAAAATAGCCTGTTAGCCCCAAAAAACCTTGTAATTCTCTCAAATTCTTTGGCAAATGAAAATCCAAAATGGCTTGAATGTAACGCGTGCTTATAGTAATTCCTTTTTCAGACATTAAATAACCTAAGTATTCGATTTCCTTTTTTACGAATAAACATTTTGCTAAGTTTAATTCCAGGCGATATTTTTTCAATGTTATTAAAACTTCTCTTAGTGTTTGTATATTTTCTTCGACAGTCGGACTGGCAATCAATATATCGTCCATATAAATCAGAATCTTACCGCTATTGACCATTAGCATAAAAATCTGCAGTATACGTTTTTGAAATTCAGCTGGCGCTTCCGAGTAACCGAATGGCATCTTTACATATCCATATTGTCCAAATGGAGTCGCAAAAGCAAAGTATTTCGTGTCGTCTGGATGGATGTCGATCTGGTGAAACCCATCACGCAAGTCTAGCTTGGTAAACACTTTCTTCCCATATAATTGGTCCAACTGGTCTTCAATTATTGGAAAAGGATACTTCTGTGGAAAAATGCGCTGGTTAAGAGGCCGCAGATCGATACACATACGGTTTTTACCATTTTGTTTTAATACTAATACTACTCGGGAGTAATACGAAGAAATGCTAGGTTTTATAATACCTCGTTTTAATAAATCGTCGATGATTTCTTTTAACTCATTTTTTTCTATAATTGACATCCGCCTGGGAGCGTATCTAAATAGAGAGGAATCTTTGACTTGAACGCGAATTGCATAATCATCTTTAACCGGCTCAATTTCTAAATTATCCACTTCTTTAAAAACTTGTAAGAATTAAATTTTAGTATTGTAATCCAAATCTTTGTCTAAATTTTCGCAAATTACATCTTGTTTATTTTTTTCTTCTAATACATTTATAGAAAAAATTGTATCGATTTCTTTATCTAGTAAAGATACATACTCAAATTCAAATGTACCGTTCTGATAAATCAATCGAATATTTGCTTCCCGGAAAAAATCTCGTCCCAGTAGCATATCAAACGCAATGGTATTATTATCCACAACCAATAAAAATACATCAAACCAAAAACCACTTAATTTATCTAAACCAATTTGATCAAATCTTGCCGTATATTTTAATTGACGAATTATTTATACCTTTCAGATATAGGTTAGCGTTTGCCTGCAACAGCTGGTTTGCTTTCAAAAAATTTTCATAAATTGATTTTCTGACCAAGCTCACTGGACTGCCAGTGTCCACTAACCCGCAGAAAACTCTGTCCTTATGTCCTAGACTACGAACTGCTATATAAGGTGTTCCATTTTCGACTACGCAGACGCTGCTCGCCGCCTCTTCTGCCGGTTCTGGTACTCTCGCCGACTTGTCAGCATCCTCTTGAACCAGATGATTTAGCGTGGCCCGTGATTTGTCTTTTCCGTAGGACACGTGGAGTTATAGTGTCCCACCTGCTTGCACTTGAAGCAAGTGATTTTAGCCGTTCGGCATTCCTGTACTAGATGACCTCGTTTTTTGCAAGAGTACACACTTTGTCGTTTGCTACAGTTGTTTATGTGGGACGCGCCCGATAGTCTTTATGGTCACGTCTTTTAGCCAAAACCATGTCGTCTTCTGTGATTTTCCGAATATGATTTATAAATTCGGAAATGGTATCCACACGTGCATCCAACGCAAACCTTCTTAGGCTTGGCTTTTTCACACCATCCGTCAATAGCTCGATCTTTTCACGCTCCGACAACTTCAAGAACTGCATTAACTTTAACTTTTCTTCCGCATATTCTACAAATTTTTTTGAATGCACTTTCTACACGCGATTGTTTATTCGCGACAGAGTCATTGTAACCGATTCTTTGCGCTCAAAGTATGAGCGTATTTGAAATTTAAAATCTTCCCATGTCGCAACTGACTCAACAGGCTGCCTATTATACCAGTCTATCGCGCGGTTTGATAACTGATTAATTGCGGCTATGATTAACGTTTCGTCCGGCACTTGATACATGCGCGCAACACCAGCACAACGTTCAAACCACGTCACTACATTTTCCGCCTCTTTTCCTGAAAATGTCGGTATCAATTTGGCTGTGAATTTAATTTGACTCCAATTATAAGCCGAGATTGGTAAAAAACCGTTGTCCACTGAAGGTGTTCGTGGCCTTTGCGCATGCTCACCATTTCCGGATGTCTCGCCCGATCGGAAACGGCCAGTATCTAATGTCTGTATCACCGCCTGTACAATTTCTTGCACGTTTATTGTTTAACTATCTTGTCTTATCATGTTTCTTCCGGCTATCCGCGACGCTTGCTGCGACTCGATTACGCGAAACGCACTTGCACTTGCTCCGTCCTCTTTTAATATCGGAGTATCGCCCTCCGGCGCACTAGGACAAGCAATTCCGATTTGCTCCGGCCATCCATGGCGCTCGAAAAAATCGGTTAAACGATCAACTAATGTTGCGCGTGTTCCACGGATATTCAGCTCATGCTGCCTCGCTAATTCGCGAAGCCCGTCTAGATTTAATTGTTCTAATTGTACCCGGCTAGTCATTTTCACTTAGAAAATTTTTCCGACTGCGTATAACGAATTCAACTTCGCGAATGTTCCATGCTGCCACGTTCTTCCGGTCACGTAACTGCCACGTGAACAGACCCGGACTCGCGAATGTTTAATACAGTGAATCAATTTATTTTCCGTATTATAATCGTATCCACGATTTGTTTTAGATTCAACACGCTAGCGTTAGATCTTTCTGTTTTATTATACTTACAATTTCGATCCCACTTCAGATAAAATTAAAGACTTTACACACTGTAAGAATCTCAGTCAGGATGGTTGCTTCTTTCACACACTGGTTTATTTTACAAATACAAATTTGCTTTGCGGCGCAAACCGCTACTACAACAGATTTTACCTGGATAAATCAAAACACGCACGCCTCGATTTCGGAGATTACCCTTTCGTGATTTATCACTTTCTTTTTCACCTTTTTCTCTGTCTTTACTGTAACACTGTCCGATCACGTCTGTCTGTTCTCAGTCTTTTCTCTTTCCACTGTATTATCATTTTTTGTCATGCACGCCCTCACTTTATCATCCTACTTACAGGTACTTAATACCTATCTTATCTATATAGCAACACCTGTTCGAATCCTGCTCCGATTTCGGCTACGTCGGTATTGCAGGTTTGTTCTCGAATCTTTTATACATACAGAATCTTACAATACGTTGTTTAAATAAAGAATTATAACATTTATTAATACTCCAACATTAAAACAAGTACTTTTTATTATGTATATATTATGTATATATGTATACCAGTAATGCTTTTAAAAAGAAATTATGGTAATTATGCAGTTATACGGACTATTTTCCGATCTCAACAATTTTGACATATGTTATCAAGGTCACCTCCCTGAATAATAATATGAAGGTTTTATCCGTCGCTCATTGTTTATAAAAATATGGTAATTATGCAGTTATAC
>NW_018022128.1:23101-27075 GCF_002006095.1 Pseudomyrmex gracilis
AACAGTTCCTTGACGCAACTTTTTTTGTTTATAATTTTTTAACGAACAACGAGCGACGGCTAAAACCTTCAGATTGTTGTTCAGGGAAGTGACCTTGATAACATATGTCAAAATTGTTGAGATCGGAAAATAGTCCGTATAACTGCATAATTACCGAAATTATTATTTAATAAAACATTACTGATTAGTTATCATCAGATTCATGCACACGTTCATGATAAACACATTTTATTGAAGATGAGTGTATGTAGCTTCAATGAAATTCTTCAATGAACAAATGAATTGTTTGGCTGTTGAAGCAAAAACACAGTTTTTGGAGTGTGTATTATTTAAATCCGTTTATTAAAAATCTATAGCATAAATGTTTTTAACCTTTTAATTAGGTCCTTATCAAATGCATGTCTACAAAGAATTAAGGTAGAATCCAATAAATGAAATTGAAAATAATTAATTAAGAATCGCAGAATAAAAACAAAATACAAAAGTCACTTACAAAAATCTTAGCTATTATACGTCGCTGAGTGCTGATCGTGGATGTCTATTTTTCTAATGTCTATATTTCTACTCTGTCCCACTCAAATTCATGTGAGTATTGCAATCTGTGTTCAGTTATTACAGATTTTTGAGTGGAATTTCTATTAATATGGCTTTTATGTTCCTTAATTCTGGTTTGTAACATTCTGCCAGTTTGTCCTACATATGAAGCTTTACATTCACGGCACTTGATCTTATATACTACGGAAGTATGTGAGAGAAGGGGCAAAAGATCCTTAAGAACTTTGATAAATTTAGCCAGTTTGTCAAGGTTGTAATAAGCTAAACGCGTATGTGATTCTGAAGGAATTTCAAAAATATTTTTTGAAAAAAGTTTTTCTTGAAACATCCATTTGTGAATCTCTCTATTTCCGTCTACCTTTACATGTCAGATACGTCGATAACATAGCTCTCATGTTTCCTAAAGAGCAATTTGATGCTGTTTTAAATCTTTACAATTCTTACCACCCACGCCTTCAGTTCACTATGGAGGTTGGTGGGGATAGACTCAATTTTTTGGACATCACTATTATTAAAAATAATAACAGATTAATACACGACTAGTATCATAAACCAACGTTTTTTGGTAGATACCTGAACTATTTTTCTAACCTTCTATTTGCCAAAAAAGAAGCACAATCATCAGCCTCGTAGACAGAGTCTTCTTTTTATCACATCCTAGATTCCATTCCAAAAATTTTGACTTTATTTTTAATTTATTAATTGACAATAACTATCCGATAGAATTTATATATGATAATTTTATCCTTAGACTGAAACAGAATTTTTATAAAAATAATGACATAAGAAGATTTTTGTCTAGCAAAAGTTCTAATGACATACAGCGTCACTGATTTGTCTTGCTTTACATCAATAAATTTTTGGAGAAATTTTCAAAAATATTTCCTTCAGAATCACATACGCGTTTAGCCTATTACAACCTCGACAAACTGGCTAAATTTATCAAAGTTCTTAAGGATCCTTTGCCCCTTCTCTCACATACTTCCGTAGTATATAAGATCAAGTGCCGTGAATGTAAAGCTTCGTATGTAGGACAAACTGGCAGAATGTTACAAACCAGAATTAAAAAACATAAAAGCCATATTAATAGAAATTCCACTCAAACATCTGTAATAACTGAACACAGATTGCAATACTCACATAAATTTGAGTGGGACATAATAGAAATATTGGATTATGAGAGATCTTACAGCAAAAGATTGGTATCAGAAATGCTACATATAAGAAGTCAAGTCTGCGGACTTAATCTACAGTGTGACACGGAAAATTTAGACAATTCATATTTACCGTTTGTCGATAAGACATCATAAAATGTTATGTTATATGTAGATTTGACTTCTATCTTTATACACACGTTTGTTTCTTAGTCGCGTATTTACTCTTGTAAAGTGTTGGTCGGGACGGCTTGTGCAACATGGACATCCACAATCAGCACTCAGCGACGTATAATAGCTAAGATTTTTGTAAGTGACTTTTGTATTTTGTTTTTATTCTGCGATTCTTAATTAAGTATTTTCAATTTCATTTATTGGATTCTGCCTTAATTCTTTGTAGACATGCATTTGATAAGGACCTAATTAAAAGGTTGAAAACGTTTATGCTATAGATTTTTAATAAACGGATTTAAATAATACACACTCCAAAAACTGTGTTTTTGCTTCAACAGCCAAACAATTCATTTGTTCATTGAAACATTTTATTGACTAACTAAGGTGCAGTTAAGCTTTTTGCCTTAACTAGTTTTTATATTTTGACGTTTTACAAAAAGCAAAGTTTGACTATTAATACAATGATTTTATACTTTTGTTTTTTTTATAATGTTTTTAATATTTACCATGTATACAAGTGTACTTGGTGCTACTTTTACATATCACTTCTTTTTTGTAGCGTAGATTTTGCAGAAATGTAGAAATAGTAAAAGTTTACGTGGTGCTACTTTTTGATATAACTTCTTTTGTAAAAGAGGTTTTTGGAGACAGAACTCGTTATGAGAATTTTAGAGAAAGAATTTTGTAGTATTTAATTTTATTACACAACATGATTTATAAAGATAGAATTTTTTATTATAAACTAAATTACATTCTTGTTGCATACTAAACACTTTAAATACAATACGTGTTGTGCGTGTACTTGGCGCCTGTTGTTACCTTTTTTCGAAAAGGTAAGTTTTTCGAGATTACACACATTTTGTAGTATATAGCACATAATACTTTGTATTTAAGAATGAGTTTTAATCACAACAAACAAATAAATAATAAAGTGTACAAAATAAAGTTATATTTAATATTTGTTTTTTTTCTCACTTACTTGCTTGCTTGATGGTAGATGACGGTATGTACAAGCATGTTTGAAATGAAGAAAAATAAGGAACAGAAGCAAACCGTGTATGTAAGACGAGAGCGAGAGCGAGAGAAACAAAATAAGCGAGCGAGTGAGAAAAAAAGAGAAAGAGAGAGAAAAAGAGAGAGAGAACGAGTAAATTTGAGTATATATATTTATGAACAAGCACCAAACACACAGCGAGCACAAACGTTTGGACATTCGCATTTGTGTTCTGAAGTCATTCGTTACAGTAGCGAACAGCATGTATGCGCATCTTAATCGCTCACGAAAATTTTCTCTGATGTACCGCCTTATGAAGGAATCAATCCGAATGTGAATCGAATATTCTGTTCGCATTTGTTTTAGCGTATACATTTGACGAATGATTGTAACGACCCTTTCGCGTTTGCTGTTTGTTTGCTATGTGTAATGTGTATCCAGCTTAAGCGAGTGAGTGAATGAGTGAGAGACGATCAAACAAGCGAGTGATGTGAAAGAGAGAGAGAGAGAAAGACAGAGAGAGAGAGAGAGAGAGAGAGAGAAAGAGAAAGAGAGAGAGAGAGAGAGAAAGAGCAACGAGAGCAATTGCAAACATCATTTAAGAGGATGTTGAACCGTCCTGTTTTACCATCATGTCGTATTTGGAATTTTTTGTGAAAACTATAAATCGGAATAAGAAATGCTTCTCCAGAAATAAAGAAAATATAGTAAAAAATAAGATAAAGCCTAAAAATTTAAGAAAAACAAAAAAAAGTTTTTAGACAGTTATTACAGAAACTACATTTTTACTTTATATGCAACATTGGCCATATAAATCCAGATAAAAATATCTTTAAAACGAATGAATAGTGAAGGCTCGTGAAAATTGAAACTAAGAATGAAAGGCCAATACGAGCCGTTCCCAGGATGTTGTGCAGGAATAAGCGTGCATGTATATATATATATATACTGTGACGTTTTTCTCGGTTGTTACAAAATTCCCGCGTCGTCCCGCCCGAAACGGAAGTAAGAGATCGGGACACGGACGGAAGTCCGCGAGGTAGTAAACGTCTGGACCGGCAGGAGAGAAAAGGGTGGTCACACGAGCGTACCGCTGA
>NW_018022129.1:0-1209 GCF_002006095.1 Pseudomyrmex gracilis
GCAATATAAATTTAATTTCAATTAGGGGGGTATTTGGGATTTCTCATATATGAGATGCAAAAATAGCATCCTATATGAATTTTAGAATTGTTATTACAATTCGAATTTCACGTGTAAAAATTTACATGTGAACACGTATATATGTATATATATACACGTATAATTTACGCACAACACCTAGCTCGCATGACCGAATATACATATATCTATTAGTTTGGAAAACTTCGGAGCCTTAAAAGATTCTTTAATTGTTTTATTTTAAGTTATGTTAAGGCCTAACAGGCTAAGGGCAGCACGTATAGCATAAGTCCCATTTTATTACGTTTTGTTACATTTTATTAGGTTATAATTTTTATTACAAGTCTAGTGACTTTTACGTCACGTAAAACGCGATAAAAACGCAGTCAAATAGAAATTCCGTGAATTAAACAAATATTTTAGTTTTTGTTTTAACAAACTNAAATTGGCATTGTTAAACATAGATTGACGTATAAGAGGTCGTAATAATCTCAAAAATGAGAAAAAAGAATTTTATTTTCAAATTTTAGTTAACCTTATTTACGAACTCGCAGACGGATATAGNCAAAGTCTGCGCAAAGAAATTTTCAAAATTTTAACTTTTAGGCTATCAGCCAATAAGATTCAACGTGATCCTAGAGGGTAAAAAAAAGAGAAAAATCCCGTGTTTTGTATAGGTATGGCCTTGAGGACACATACAAACATACACACACACACACACACACACACACACACACACACACACACACACGTAGACACACGTGATGTACGCATAGAATTTAAGGGGGAGAAATTAAATCAAAATTTAAAGCAAAATTTATAAAATTAAAATGTGACCTAGATAAAGTCTAAGTAAGTATAATTGGTTAAATAATATTTAAGAATTGTTTAAAAGATGATGTACATGAGAATTCCACGATTTCGGGAATCTAGTTATATTCCCCTAGATTCCAAAAATGGTGGAACCAGAGAGAAACCTGAGAGCGGCCATCCCATTGTAGTTTTTTACGACGGTTTCGAGCCGCTGGTTTCAGCGCCGGGNTCCACTTTGCGTGGAACTCGTGAACTACGAAACGGGTTCCACTTTCAGACGCAGCGATACAAATGTACTTCGGTTAGAGTCCGTGCTAGTTCCACTTTACTGTCGATAAGTGAAACTGCCAAGCATCGAGAACATCGGTGATGGAGGCA
>NW_018022129.1:2614-11862 GCF_002006095.1 Pseudomyrmex gracilis
TTGTATTGTAATATATTTTATTTTTTATTTATTATAACTCTGTAGTTTATCGTTCTTGCTTTGTTAATAATATTCCCTCTGTGCCCTCCTCTCTGTCTTCCTCCGTCTTGCCATCTTCTTCCGCTACCTCGCCATCCACCTCGCCATCTACCTTGCCATCCACCTCGCCATCCACCTCGCCATCCACCTCGCCATCTACCTTGCCATCCACTTCGCCATCCACCTCGCCATCCACTTCGCCATCCATCTTGTTGTCTACCTCTCCATTTACTATGCTGACCTCCTCTTTCACTCCGCTCTTCTCTTTCTCTCTTTCTCTGTGAATTGTAAAATCTAAAACATGTAATATAAATGTCTATACCCTCTCCCTCCACACACACACACATATATGTATATGATTCACAATATATATTTGTATGAATAAAATAAAACTCACATGCGATTGCGTAGTTTTAAATCTTTTCCCCCTCTTTTACCCCGTTTATTAGGAGGAAATACGTTCTCGCTCTCACTCTCTCCCTCGCTCTCTGATGGATGCTGTTTCGATCTAGAATATAAATTACATATACATATAATATTGACATTGTTAAACGCCGACATTGTCGTAAATACAAATNAAATGTTATTGAGTCGTTGGTATACCAACGTTTCCATGAGGAGTCAGTTAATTTATTTTATTAATTAGGGGAAAAAGGATAAGGGTTGAAAGCTCGATACAGTTTCATGCATACATAATAATTTATCATAATAATTATAAATTATTATGTATGCATGAATGAATTTACATATATATATATATATATGTACATATAATGAATATACAAAATACAATACAAACGACATAATATCCTGCAATCCAAACATCATGAAAAGTTGTAATAAAAAACATTACATGTATGAAAATATAAAATATAAAATTACTTACACTTTTAGCTTCTCGGCAGTACTTGGCCTNGGCTCACTTTGCTTCGCATTTTGTGAGGTCTCATCTATAATGTCCACGTCGTCAGTACTCATGACTGCAATAAACACAAAAGTTTATATGTGATATATGTTCTGATTTGATTATAAAATGTATTGTNGACACCTATGACGTGCAATATGCAAGTCACGCGTATTATTAATAGCATTATAGTGTTTGTATTATTTTATTTTGTAATAAAATATATATATATATATCGTACATACTCGCTGTGATAAGTGAGTGTTACTTACCTGTCCTGGACGATCCTATCCTGGCCGGTGACCTAGAAATAAAGAAAAAGAGACTATACCTGAAGGGCAGAAGGGACGGCGGTGCTNATCCGTCTGAAACAACGCACCTGGCGACCGTGATACCTGTAAAAGTGAGTACATATATTAAAAGTGTACAAATCCCCGGCTACAACGCATCCTTTTTTTTAGGTACCACTAGGAGTGACGCATTCCACTGACTCTTGCTAGGCCGAATTACCTCACTGTCTAGCATTTCTTTTATCTGCCTATCAACTTCTTGCTTATGTTTCTCTGGCAGTCGGTACGGCCTTACATTAATCGGCGCAGTGTCGGCCTTGACCAGAATCTGATGCTCTACCGCGTTTGTCTTACTTAGCGGTTCACCGGCTAAGTAAAAAATATTGCTATATTCTTCGCTTAACTTGTAAAGTTTCTTTCTTTCTTCCTTATTCAAATGTTGTACCCGCAACATTTCCTTTATTTTTCCTTGACGCGTAAGGCCACTAAACTCAATTTTCATCTCGTTTATCTCTAAATTTCCATCAATGTTGGTTAATGGTTCGATTTGTACTTGCGGAATCTGCATTTTAACGGTTCGTTCCTTTGTATTAATTACGCTCACGGGGCATAATAAATTTCTGGGTTGTACGAGACAGCTACCAATGAATACTCTTGGCTGTTTCTTTTCCGCTTCAAAAAATCCTACTTGGTTGGTATCTGTAATCGCTGTTATAATGGCCTCACATCTCGATGGTATCTCTATGCTTCTATGAGGGTGCAGAGTCAGTGCTTCCTGTCCTACAAGAATTTTTCCTTCTTATAGTCGTGAGTGACGTAATATTTCTTTAAGAAATATCTTCCTAAAATTCCTTCGTAATTTATAGGAAAATTATCCCTCACAACGTACATAAGATGCTTGATTTTCTTATTTTTTAGCTGGATAGTTGCCAAAAATTTCCATATCACGCAGGCTTTATGACCTGTAACTACCGTTAACTCTATATTTGTTAATTCCGCGGGAGTTTCTCCTTTCAAGGATTTCTTTTTAATGAGTGATACTGAGGCTTTTGTGTCATATAGTAACTCTGCTATTCCACGCTTTGCCTCTTTAATTAGCATTCTCACGATGTCTAAACTTGCTTGCGTCGTATTTATTTCGGTAATTTTAAGCTCTGCTATCGTTATAGCTTTCCTTTTCTTAGTATCATCCTCGTCGTTCTCGGATGAGTCGTTACTCTGATTTTGCTTTTTGCTTTGTTTTTTATGCAATGCATCTTTCGCTTTCTTTCCTTGATACTTCTTCTTATCATTCAGGGCCCAGCAATTTTCCTTGGAATGTTCTGTTTTCTTGCAATAATTGCAATATTTTTCACCGGCATTTATTCTGTCGCCTGCCTTTGGCAATGATACTTTGCTGACTCGACAATCCCGACCGAAATGTCCGTGTTTTCCGCATTTAAAACACGTGTCTTTATTATACTTTCCTTTATGTTATGGATTCTGATTTTTTATTTGACCGCTATGAGGTGTTGTCACCTTTTCTTCCGAGCTGGCCGCATTTATGGCCTCTTGTAGAGTTCCATAGTTTTGTGAGCAAATTATTACTCTAATTTCGCTTTTTAATGCTATCTGGAATTGTTGTAACGCCTGCTTTTTGATTGTGCTCATAATGATGCGTTTTTCTTCAACGGTGTGTCCCCTACCTTCTACCATGGCCCCATACAATTCCATGGCAATCTGATTCACACAACGTTGGCCGTACGTTTGTGCACTTTTGCCATTCTTTTGCTTCAACGTGTTAAAATCTATCTGCAACTGAGTAACATTTTTTTTTGCAGCATAAGTGTTTTCAACTTCCTCTTTTAACTGTCGGAAGTTGCAGATATTCTTTGTTTCGAAGTCTAACAAAGCCTGACCTCGCAACTTTGTACACAACACTGCTTGTAACAAAGCAGGTTCATCTAACGGGCTAACAACTCCCGCTGCATACTCACACGCGTTCAAGAACTCGCGTATCTGTTCAGCTGATTTCCCGTCAAACGTTGGTATTAAAGTCACCGCGTCTTTCAATTGTAGCTGACTCCTGTTTACTACATGGTTTCGGATGTCATCATCCGTCCGTCCGTACGTGATATCGAGTTGCTCGCTCGGGCGTACGTGTGTGTTTCTTCGTGTCGGTGGAGCACCTGTTTCGCGCATTCTTTTCTCGCGTAGCTCCTTCATTTGCCTACCTAACGCGTCTACACGTGCTTCCATTGCTTCTAATGTCCGCAAGACCTGACGTAGAACTTCCTCGGTGGCGTCATGACTCGGCCTATTTGACCCTGGAACCCCCGCGGTTCCTGCACCACGAGCTCCGACTAGCTCGTGTTGCATTTGCGTTATTTCTCTGTCTACCGCGTCCTGGGCTCGCCTAACACTTTCTATGTCCAGAGCCCGTTCTGTGTTATCTAAATCTGACGCAAGGTTATTTCCACCTGGAACATTTCGCTTTGATTAAAAGAAGAAGATTCGTTATTACCGTCTTCTTCCTGTAACAAGTTTCCAGCTATACTCCGGTCTATTTCTATTTCGAACTCTCTTTCAATTATTACGTTCGGATGTGATTCTGTGTTGCTATCACCTTCGAACCTCAACCGGCGCCTATACGTGTGTGCCTTTAATTTCGCCGGAGCAGTTCGCAGTTCCGGTGTTGGTATTAAATTTTTATTTGTTTGGTATTCACGAGCGGAGATCCAATCGCGTTTTTCCGGGAAACCTTTCTGCCTGTTTTCTGACATTTACAAAGTGTTATTACAAAATTTTCGACTTACGCTAGCGCTCTCATTTTCTCGCCTGCTGAGTGTTGTTTTGCGTTACGCAGATATTTACGTAGGTCGATAGCCCCTATGTCGCCGCCGCTGCTGCTGACGCTGCTACCGCCACTGTACGCTGCCGCTGTATGCTGCCGCTCTGGTTGCCGCTTCGGTTGTCGCTTTGGTTATTGCTCATCTTGCCGAATTTTCTTTTCTTCTACCGGTTTTTTTACGCATCCAAAGTGGTGGTTTTTTTTTGTTAACACTTCCCCGGAGTACTTGCGGTAGACTTTGCTTCCTTTTTTTGCCTCTTTTTTTTCTTTCTGCTGCTTCTACTCAGAAACTTCTACTTGCTCACTTTACTATTGCGGTAGGTCAGTTCCGTGCGTAACCCGAGATCGTGAGCGTTGAACAGTGATTCTCTATTCACTTTTCGCTCTACTTGCCAGTATTACTACCTCTGTTATTTTTCTGTTTCAGGTGCTGAGAACCCGTTTTGTTTATCCGGGATCTAATACTACTTATATTGTTCTTCTTATTCGTTAGAATATATCTTTTTTGCACAATTTTCTCTTTTTTTCTCACCCGTATCCTTAATGTCCTTTTTATCTTCTCCTTATCCAACCGGAATTTTCCCTTGACAAAATCCCGTCTTGGTAGTTGGTTTTCAATCCCACCGCTACCACCAAAATTTGTTGAGATCGGGGAAGATGAAGAACTTGGTGATGAATAAGATTCGTTTATAAAAAACTGGCGTAGTTTACTACTACCAAGTTTACAATTATTGTACAATAACGCACGCTTATACTAACATTTAGCTGGTGCTTTACTGCGGTAAACTCTCCGGATATACTCGGAGCCACACAGTATTGTCAACAGCTACTCACGATCTGTCTATCGTTGCTCGCGATCGATCTTTTAAAGGGATCGATTGCGACCATTCAGCAATTTAGCAACCTAATTGCTACTGCACGTAGGCCGCTGACGTTGCGTGCCGCGTCTGTATCCTACTTAATACTACGCTTAACAAGCAGATTTCATTTACAAGGAAATGCTGCTTGTTATCTTTTTAAATAAATTCGGGTCGATTAAGCAATGACGCGTACCTTCCGCAACTGCTCAATAACCCGTACAAAATTACTCTAAATTTCACAACACTCCAAATAAAAGTTCTAACATAAATTTCCTTAATAACAAAAAAATTAATTAGTCTCAAATTAGATTATCTTACAAAAGCTCAAATCAACTTAATAAATTTATCAAACCACAAAAAAATAATATCCCATATATAAAAAAGAAAAATGTTTCTAATTTGAGGTATTGTTCGTGTAATGCCAACTACACAGGACAAACTGAAAGACAACTACAGACCAGAGTAAAAGAACATAAGTACCATGTTAGATCTGAACAACTAACTTCTGTAATAGCCGAAAACTGTCAGAAAACAGGACATTCATTTGATTGGAATTCAGTATCCATTTTGGATACTGAATCTAATTATTTTAAAAGAACAACCTCTTAGATGTTACACATAAAATTACGACAAGGCAGTATTAACATTATGCAAGACACGGAGAGTTGGGATAACATGTATCTCCCTATTCTCAATAAAATTTAGTTTCAAATTACTGTATAGTTGGTAGATAGAGTTATTATCGTTCCAGAAACTTTCTCATATTTTTAAATCTCGATTTCATGTCTTCGATCAGTATTGGCGAGCCTCTTGCAATGACATACTATTTTATAACATTGACACTCACTATTTTCACAAGATAATCGTCATGCATGAGTGAAGATATGAAAATTCAAGGTATTTATACCATCATTTTGTGTTCTGCCCTAACATTGCGGGTAAATAATATGTACAATTGGCGTCTATTATAACATATAGTTATTTGTCAGTTATATTTTTGTAAAAAAAGTTATTATCAACATAGTATTTTGTATTATTCATAATGTTTTTGGTTTGTAAATTATAATATTTGCGCTTAGAATGTCCACTGAAGATGACTCAAATCAATAAAGTCAAAACGTCTGGATATTAATCAAATTGAATAATTTTGCACAACTTCCTGCAACCAGTTCAAAAGGTACTGTTTACACATACCATGTCGAAATTTATATTATATTTACCATTACTTACCACAAATATAAATTATACTTATAATGTATTATACTTACGATATATATATATAAATTTTACAGATTTCTAAGTATATAGTTGCTTTATATATGTTAATCACTATCTAATTATATATGTCACACATAAATATATCTTTAACCTTTCTGCGTACAAAATTAGTTTCTTATTGCTTACCTTACTACATAAATTATAAATATAAACTTATAGTACAAAATGTTTAATATAAAGAAAACCGATGCTATAGGTGGATAATTCTGTCATTCTAACATGTAGTTCAAAAAGCTTTAAATAAAAAATTTATGTGTTTTCAAATTCAAATATATAAAGTAAGTCAAAAGAAGATAGACCGTGTGGATAAGACAGACCACACGCACATTTCCTAAACTATTTGTTAAATNTGTATTTATTGAAGTTATTGTTAAATGTGTACTTACAAGCAGGAAAGTATTTACGTAAATCGCATTTGCATAACAGGTGAATATTTTGTATCATTAACACGTTGAATGCCACGCCAGTTTTACAAGGTTTACCTGTGACGCCACAAAGAATTTTCTATTATACAATTTTGAAATATTACCTACAACAAATAAATTACGGTGTATAATCATGTTTACCACGTTAATTGTCACAGTGGTTACTGGTGACCCCCGCAGCAGTGTTGCTAGATCGGGCCGGCCAGCACCAAGAGCACCGAGGTGGGGGCACGCATACGGCGAGAACCGCCGTCCGTGTGCGTGACGTCACGCTCGGCTGTTCGGCTCGTAAAAGAGCGCAGACATACTATGTTCTGCCTCGCTTCCACCCGTAACGCAAGACACTGAGGCTAGAAAGCAATGTTTCGTTGCGTGCTTGTAGCATATGACAATGGGTGCGTTCAGACAACTCAACAATTGCACAACGGTTGAGAGATAATCACTTCTGATTGGATCATACTTTTGGAACCGCAGCAGATTTTGAAGAATAGTCCTATCATACGTGATGATCTCTCGACCGTTAAGTTGTCTGAACGCACTCAATATGACAACGCAAAATGCTTTTTCATGACTTACAATCTTGGAAAAAGTAGATAATATTATTAATAAAGATGAGCTAAACATCTCAAAATGCATTTATTATTACATTTTTATTAATTTTTATTAAAAATTAACTGCAATAATTTTAAAGTTTTTAGATTATTTGTAGATTATTGAAAAATATTAAATATATATATAAACTATAGAATTAGTATTCATAATTTTTCTATATTTTTAATTTGTAAATCACACGAAAATAATCTACATTTTACAGATGCATAATTCTAAAGTATTTAATTCATATAAATATAATATGTATTAATTAAGTGAAGTTTGTATAATATAAATTAAATATTTTAAAATTATGTCTGAAAAATGTAGATCCTTGTCATAATGTACACAACAAAAATATATATATAAAAAAAGAGAACACTACTAACTTTCAATATTCAAAAAACTTTTGAATTCTTTCAGTTAACTCATGTGTAATAATTCCTAAAAAAATATAATGCATCTTGAAATGTTTTACTATTATCTATAATATTACAAACTTTCTCCAAGACTGGAAATGTCGGAAAAAAATATTAATATATAAATATTGTACGTCTTCTAAATAAAAATTGTGTGTAAAGATTGATTTTGTTTAGACATAAGTAAAATAAAAACATTGAAGTTTAATGTTTTATGATATTTAATATAGGCTTTCAATTTCTTTCTTTACAAATTGTCCAATATATAAGTATTCTCATATTAGATCATAACGTCGGTCGGCAGCAAAACTAAAAGCTTCGATGTGTTTACTGTAGACACGTAAACGTGCGACGTTCTACGTTTGTCGCTCGTTTCATACATCAAGATTTCCATGTTGGTGACATCGCAATTTGTGGAATCAATTGACAACAATGTAATTTTTTGAAATACATGAAATGTCATGCATTTTACCTAGAAAATGAACTTAAAATATTAAATAAACTTTGCTACAGAGATCTTTCATGTTTCAATATAAAACATTTTTGCAACAATTATATAATACAAGTTTTATGCAATGATGATAGGTAATATTATAAAGAAAGTAGTGGTCTTCCGCACTACCCATGAGGTGCCACTAATAGCGCGTTAGTTTTTTTAACGTGGACCGTCGCCTGTAGCCCTATTCTACCACGTTTTATTTCGCAGCTGTTAGGTTTTTAAATATGGATGTCGGATATATAGAATGTTTAGTGTTTTTTATATTGAGAGAAGTAAATCACATTATTGTTATTTTTATATAAAGTTTATTTAGAATAATATAATATTTAGATACATATAATATTTAGATATATAAAATAATAATTTAATGTAAAATAGTTGGCTCCAATTATTTAATATTATATTAATTTTATTAATAATTAATATAATATTGAATAATTGGAGCGCTTCGGCCTCCTCTTTCGCGCGGGCCTCCTCTTCCGCGCAGGCCTCCTCTTCCGCGCGGGAATAATATGGTGGCACTGCCTCGGCCACCCCGCTAATACCAGGGCTCTGGCGCGGCCCGCTCCTCTTCTGTGTCTTCCTAGAATGAGGATTATTAATAAGAAAAGATTTCCAATTATTATACTGAGTTACTCTAATAGTTGCGTTATATTCAATAAATAACTTACTAGTCAAATTGTTACCCTGCTGCTGCTGTTGTTGTTGTTGCTGCTGCAGTTGTTGTTGATGCTGCTGCTGTTGTTGTTGATGCTGCTGCTGTTGTTGTTGGGGCTGCTGCTGTTGTTGTTGGGGCTGCTGCTGCTGCTGCTGCTGCTGCTGCTGCAATTGTTGCTGCTGCTGCTGTAGCTGATGCTGCTGCTGTTGCAGTTGCAACATTTGTTGTTGCAACTGCTGGTGCATCAATTGTACATCGAGCACCATTTGCTGCATAGATTCTTCTTCTTCTGTTAAAAAACAAATCACATATACAGGGTCCGCCACTTAAATCCGGACAAAAATTTTTTTCTCGAAAAAGTTGTTTATTACAGAAAATATGAAAAAACATAAATAGACTGCTTTATAGCTGGGTTAAGGGATCTTTTCTGAGACATTTTACTCAATGTATCCGCC
>NW_018022129.1:12962-26665 GCF_002006095.1 Pseudomyrmex gracilis
AATAATCACGAAAACAAACAACGTTTATATTAACACATGCAGCGCGCAATGTACACAGCAAAAATATACGAGATATTTGCTCATATATTTTTTTTGCTTTGAGTTTTGAATAACTTTGTCATCCAATTTAGTATTAGAAAAATAATAATTTTATTTATTACTTACGGGACATATCGTCTTCCATGACGTGGCCTGTCTCACTTTTGTCTCGTTTTTGTCTTTCAAACTAAAAGATGACAAGCGCGACGCGGGCGCGACTTACACGAAACAATAAAAAAATCGCGTATATGTCGCTGCCACGCTGTGCGCTGCATTTGTTTTCCGTGATAATTGCGTATATTGTGTATTGTGGTGTATTGTGCAGTGAAGAGTTGTGGGTTATTGTTATCTTATTCGTATATTATTTATATAAAATCTGTGATACTTAGGAACTGTGATATCAATCTGTGATTATACTTGTACTATTAGAGTGATTGAAATCACTACGTGAATTTCTTGAAAGTCAATGTATTCCCTGTACGTTTAACTCGGTCGATTTAATTGTAACGTCAGTCAGGAAACTGATTTCAAAGTAAGTCATTAAACTTACTCTCTCTTTTTTTTTATTGTCATCTCATTTAATTCTTTGTTTTTTGTCGTTTTGTCGTATATTGAAATGTGCGATTCACAAAAAAAAATCAAAGCAAAGCTTTTTAGAAGCTTGGCTTACAGATGATCGATATAAATCTTGGATACGGAAAGTACCGTCAAATAATAGTTTTTTTCATTGCACTATATGCGATAAAGATTTTTTTTGTAACACGCGCATTTCAAGACATGCGGATTCTTTGTGTCATAAAAATAATATTTAAAAAAATACATGTGTTTCCTTAAATAATGATGTAAATGTAAAACCAAATACTTCAGATACACATAAATTTCAAAAACAATGGTTGGAAATGAAACAATTTCAACCATGGTTATGCGAAGTATTGTATAACACTAAATTATTTTTCTGCTCATTTTGTAACAAATATATGTCAGCAAGATTGTCACATATTTATGATCACGCAGAATCCGCAGCACATGTAACTAAAGAAAAGTATATTGGAAAAAAAACAAACAGATGAAGATGTAATTATGACAGACAAAACTTTATCATTCGAAGAGCGAAAGAAAGCAGCGGAAATTAAATTCGCTGCTTTCATTGCCGAACACAATATTTCACTTCATACACTGAGAAAAAAGTTATAGTAATAGTAACCAAAAAAAGCATTATTCACAAAAAGTCATTTTTCGTTAAATAATGGTTAAACTAGCAAAATTGATTGATTAAACTAGCAAAATATAATATTTTTTTGATTAGATTAACAAAATGTCGTGAACTTGTTGAGTTGACAATGCAATGTTATTTGGTTACTCACATTTGGTAAGTAGCAATATAAAATTGAGTTGCACTTACACAATAAATTTGTTTTTAGTAATTTCAACAAAAAGATATATTACGATAGAAAATAATTTGGTTCGGCAGAATACAGAACAATATGATACCGAGGTAACCAAACATTTGTGCAATAAATACTTAAATTTAGTTAGTTGTACTAAATAATTAGGTACGTATGATGTATTCACAGTTTGTTGTCGACGCACTGTTGATATACTTAAAAAAATTTTATGCTTTCGTTAAATAACTTTTACACATATATATATATATATATGTTATGTAGCTAAATTAATGCAATAATATTTGTAATACTTTACAAACATAAATTGACCAATATTAATATACAAAAAATATTTGATGCTTAAAACGTACTTTATTCTTTTAAGATTACATAAACAATGTTGTAAGTACAAATATATATGTCTCAATAAAAAACAAATACTTGTATGTTATAAAACACACATATGTTTACTTGTTCAAATATACATATATAACTCAATTAATAACTGTATACATATTTTAAAGAATGGAACAATACATGCAAACAGTTATAAATGCTTTTAATAAAAATAGAAAATGTTATATATGTAACAGAAAACAAAATTTTTATGTTAAAGTGTTTCAAATTTTTTAATGATATTACATTTTTTTGTATAAACTTTATATTGTATAAACTTTATGAACTGACAAATAAATGAAGTAGAAAAATATTACTTTACAAAAGTATTATTGTAAGAATATTACTTTTTATTCAAAATAACGTGTGAAACAAAACATATCTACCTTTGNTTTGATTTGTCAAAGAAATATTTTAAAACTTAATAAAGACAATCTTCACATTTTACACAATGCTAGTTCAATGGATGTAACTTGGTTATTGCTCACATCGTGCTCAGTTGTCATTTTATATAAACATTTTTGTATAAGAAGCCATATCTGTTGACATTCTTTAGGATAGCAAGCATGCAGTGCAAAAAAGCATTTGTAGCATATGTCGACAGCTTTGAGAGCACTCTCAATTTTGTATAATATATTATCGATGCAAACATAATATGCATTGACAGAGCTAGCGTCACGTCCTACGAAAATGATAAATGGTTGCAGAGTTAATTTTAACGTAGCTGCTCTATTCCTCTGACGTTCAATATTATGTTCAAGATCAGCCGGACTCTGCAATAAAACAAAATAACCATTCACTCTTACAGCAATTATATTTCCACACATATATCATTGTTTCATATAAAATATAAAAAAATAGAAAAAGTTATATTTATTAGCAACTTTTATAATGTGGTTTACTTACATTAACTGATAAAATAAAAGAATTCAATGATTCTGTTATTGTAGGCTTCATGTTTTTCTTGCCTATACGAATTCTCATTGTTGGAGTGCATAATGCTGGCAATAATTTTAGGAGTCTAATATTTCTTTCTTCTGAAAATACAGGCAGTATGAAATATATGTATATATTATAGTTTAGTGAATAAATTGAATAGTAATGGACAATGTTATTTGTTTTGTATTACCTTCTGATATATTTTCATTTATTTGTTCATATTGTTTTTCATATATTCTATCTTTAATTTCAGTCTGCATAAGAGTATAAATTTTTCGTGAAAATTCTGGCCATTCATTGTAAATAGAAAGTACGTTTCCAAATTGTGCAGCATAATCAGATTCAATCTGTAAAAATGTTTGAAAATGATCACACACATCTTCTCCAAACTCTTTGATCTAACAATAGTATACTAATAATAGTATACAATATTTACTAATGTGTAACTCTGCGGTTATTTTAAAATAGGCCATTTTGTAAAAAGCAGTTGAACATTTCCATCCCATGTAACCATATCTTTTATTCTAGCAAGTCGACTTGCTTCCCAATGTTCAACAACATCAGTCCATGGTTCGCTATTATGTTTTAACCATTGCAGATGAGGTTCGCACAATTTTAAACCTAGATTATACATATATATTTATATATATATATGTTTTTTAGTTTATAATAAATATATTTTTTACATCAAATGTTGTATTTCATTTCTTTCACAATTAAATAATAGTTGACTTACATTCCATATTTATTTCATCAGTTCATAGTGTTTCTGACTTTCTGTTACTCTTTTTACATTTTTTACTTCTTAATAATCCAGATTTTATACATTCTCTGCGATTATTACGATATCGATCAACAAATATCCCTTTACTTATTTTTTGATGTTGTCCTTCATGTAAAGGTGGCACATAATACAATTCAGGTTTTTCTTTAAAATAATTAGCTACTTTGATAGCAAGCTCTCTAATGTGCATATTTTTCAATTCAAGCCTAATAATTAGTATAAACATCATAAAACATTTTTGTATATTACTTTATAATATTTCAATTATGTTAGTTATTTAGAATTAATTTATTTGCTTATTTATACATGTGTATATTCTTTGTGGTTCGTATTATACTTACGGATATGGTTTCTTGGTGATAACAATTGGTAAATGGTTTATTACTACATCTGATAATTTTCTACGCATTTGTGTATCTAATTTACCATGCTTTTTATAGTGGTTTAAAATGATAAAGCCAGTGCTTGTTTCTTTTAAAAATGTTTCCAGATTCTATACAAGAAAAAAAGTTTTTATATTTTTCTACATAAATGTTTTATGAATAAAAATTTCTTTTATTGAAATTCAATGGAATATATAGTAATTCTTAATATTAAATTAATATATTAAATTATTTCATTCAAATGCAAAAAATATAAAAGAATTACATCATAATATGTTATAAATACGTACCAGATTACGAATGGCATTGACAAGCTGTAATTGATCAATTTCACACGTTTCAAATTCTTCTTCTTTGTTTTCTTTCTGCTCGATAAGTTTCTCATCATTAGACTGTACATGTTTCTTTTCTTTATCAGTGTCTTCAATATTCTCAACATGTACTTTATCAATTATCTCAATATTACTTGCATGTTCCATGATTAAAGGACTAACTGTGTTGCATGTCATAATATTGATATCTGTATCATTTATAAAACTGATATCTGTCTCATTCATGTTTGTAGGACTAATTGTTTCATATAATATATCAATTGTTTTAGGTGGCATATCACTTGATATCTTATTTTCCTGTGTGTATATGTATGTATATATATATAACATATATGAAATAGATATATAATATATAAGAAATAAATATTTTATAGGATAAAAACGTTTTTTGTAAGATAAACGATATATTCCATTCTATTTCTATAAAATAAACTTACTTTGTTTTCAAAAATGATCTGTGTTTTTAATCTAGAGTTTTGAAACTCTTCTAATTTTTCTTCAAATTTTAGTCTTTTGCCCATTTTAGGTATAAGAACTTCTAAGTTTTGTGAGCCAGGTTTTAAACGTAGAAATGAAACAAAATCAATTTCTTCGCCTATAAAGAGATATGATTAACAAAATAATTAAAATAATAGGTAATGGTCATAAACTTTTTTTTATCTAATTTATTTAATTTAATTTAATTTTAGTTTTATTTTTAATTTATTTTGTGTCTATATTCTATATTGAAAACATATAAACTACCATTTGTTAGCATTCTCACGTCACTTTTTGATAAAATCCACAAAATACATTTAGCATTTGTAGAACAATAGCTTATGTTATATATAGTAAATTTTCAAAAATAAATATAATAGTCAAACTAAGAAATAATAAATGGTTATGTGAGCCGATCGCAAGATGTGCGGAAAGTTAACTGTATATGTATACGGCAGCATATATATATATATATATAAACAATCGGCTCACATGACCATTTATTATTTCTTAGTTTGAAACTTTCAGGAGCCTAAATTCTTTATTAATTGTTAAATATATAATAGTGATAAAAATGAAATGAGAATACTACCCAATATATAAAATATAAAGTAAATAAGATATGTATATTCTTTACTTACTTGCAAATATTTGAATGAGATCAGTAAAGCCCCACTGTTTTAATAAATTTCCGACTGTTTCATCCATTGTGTGAAAAGAGAAAGAACACAACAACAACAAAATTGATCGATTTATTTCAAATCTGAGATATTTCTTTGGTATCAACAAAACCATCAGTATCACCTTACAATCAATTGATATTTGCACTTTTGTTTTGTTACGCTGCAGTGTCTCGAATAAACAAATAATGAAGAGAACAAGTAGAAAGGACAAAAGAAATGCGAATCACGCAGCGAGCGCGAGGACACTGGCTGCGCGAAGTAGCACGCGACCACGCGTATGAAAAGTAACACCACACATGATGCTAAAAATGAAGTGTAGTACATATTATTATTGTGATTTCTAACACATAATAAAAAGTTGTTGCTCTATCACAAAGTTTTTATTGTGTTAAAGTGAAGAATGTACTACATTCTGTTTCTTTGCCACCATGTGCAGTGTTACTTTTCATACGCGTACTGCGTTCCGCGGTCCGCGGTTCGCTAACAGCGACACTGAATACAGGGGCGAGGACTTGTGCGGACACGCGACGTACGGACGAGAGATCTGCGAGTGATAAATCTAGCCGTGTTAGTTTCTTCCGATTCTTTCTCTTTTCTCGCAATTTCTTCCCTATGGATGGAAAGGTTGAAACGTTATTAAAACACTGGGGCTTTCCAGATCTCATAGAAGTCTTTGCAAGTAAGTAAGAAATATATCTTCTGTTTCTAATCTTATATCTTATGTACATAACCTTTTATTTCATTTTTATNGATAAATTTATTTACATTTAACCACTAAATCTTATATCTAATAATCTTATTATGTNCATAACCTTTTATTTCATGTTTATTACTAAATTTATTTATATCTAATCACTAAATTTAACTAGTACTAAGAGCCNATACGCCGAAAATTCTTTTATATATTTCTGGAAATTTATGAATAGTATATATATAACATGTACTATAAGTCAACAAAATATTTTGTGATACATTTCAATCAGTGAAAGTCAGATGAAAATAACAAGTAATTGTGTGTCAAACTGCGAAAATATCGTAGTTCATGTAAACTAGAAAACACATGAAATAAAAGATACAGAAATATGTACAATTTCTTCTTGTTTAAATAAAGTTTTTGACCGTTTATTAATATAGTAACAAATGATTAATTAATTCTAAAGTCTATAAATAAACAATATATTTGTAGATNAAGAAATTGATTTTTATTCATTTCTACGGCTAAAACCTGGCTCAAAAAATATAGAAATTCTTATACNTAAAATGNGTAAAAGAATTAAATTTGAAGAAAGTTTAGAAAAATTTCAAAAATCTCGATCTGAAACAAACATAATTAGCGATAACAAGGTAAATTCCTTTCATTACACTTTTATTACTTTCATTATTCTTATTATATTAATGAAATATTGTATCTCTTATTGTATCTCTACACTTTTTAATATAGAATTTTATATATTTCATATGCATAGNAAAATGCAATACCACTTGACATTGATATAACATCCATACCAATTAACTCAGTAAACATGAAAAATACTAGCAAAATAACAATAAACAATTCATCCAAAACAATCAGTCTTTATAATAGTATAAAAAACATTGATGAAAGTAATTGTAAAATAGTTGATAATGTACATATTGAGAATATTGAACAAAACGTTAATAAAGAACATGTTTGTTCAAATAATGAAGAACAAATTGAGCANCAAGAACATAACAAAGAAAACCAAAAACTTGAATTATATGACATGGATGAATTACAACTTCTTGAGGCAATTCATCAACTGGTACATATTTTCATTTAACTTTTTTATATATTGCATTGGTTAAGTATTTAGAAAATTGATACTTGTCATTTCGTAATTTGCTACAAAACTTTTGCTTATATAATTTTTACATATAAAGATTTGAAATAATTACTTCGGTTTGTAGAATATAGAAAGATTTTTAAAAGAAACTGCCACTGGTCTTATAATTTTGAATCATTATAAAAAGTATGGTCAATTAAATACACAAATACGTAGAAAATTAGCAGATGTTGTTATAACACATTTATCAACTGCTATTACCAAGAAACCATATCCGTAAGTAATAGAAAGCACACAATAAGTAAAATATACATGAACAATAAAAATATTTGCAACAATAAAAATTTAAATAAATATTGAAAACGCTTATAATATAAATAATATAAATAATAATAATATAAATTAAGTAAAAAACAATTATATAAATTAATATAAAATATTTATTTTTATATTTATTATTATTTAGGCTCAAATTAAAAAATATACATATTAAAGAACTTGCTGTTAAAGTAGCTACATATTTTAAAGAAAAACTAGAAATGTATTATGTGCCACCATTGCNTGAAGGAAAACATCAAAAAATAAGTAAAGGAATATTTGTTGATCGATATNGCAATAATCGCAGAGACTGTATAACTTCTGGATTAATAATAAATATAAGATCCAAAAAAAATAATAGTATAACAGTTTNACCAGTAACTGACGCGATATGTGAAATGGATAATGAACGTAAGACAAATATTTTCTCTGTGTTCATTAGTGCTATATTTATATATTTATATTAAAAAATAGTAATATTATATATTATATATAAAATACTTCTATATATACATATATTTATATATTTCTATATATAAGTAGTTTATATATATTATTAGGTTTAAAATTGTGCGAACCTCATCTGCAATGGTTAAAACATAATAGCGAACCATGGACTGATGTTGTTGAACATTGGGAAGCAAGTCGACTTGCTAGAATAAAAGATATGGTTACATGGGATGAAAATGTTCAACTGCTTTTTACAAAATGGCCTATTTTAAAACAACCGCAGAGTTACACATTAGTAAATATTGTATACTATTATTAGTATACTATTGTTAAATCAAAGAGTTTGGAGAAGATGTGTGTGATCATTTTCAAACATTTTTACAGATTGAATCTGATTATGCTGCACAATTTGGAAACGTACTTTCTATTTACAATAAATGGCCAGAATTTTCACGAAAAATTTATACTCTTATGCAGACTGAAATTAAAGATAGAATATATGAAGAACAACTTGAACAAATAAATGAAAACATATCAGAAGGTAATAAGAAAAAGCAGCATATTTTCTATTGTTATTTAATGTATTCACTTAATGCCATCAAATTTTGTTTCTTTTTTAATTCACTCAATTCTTTTCACTATTGTACTAATAAAACTAAAATATATACATTTATTTTGTAATGTTTGTTTATTTTGTAATGTCTTTCTATTTTTAGAAGAAAAAAATATTAGACTTNTAAAATTATTGCCAGCATTATGTATCCCAACAATAAGAATTCGTAAGGGTGCAAGAAGCATCAANCCTACGATAACTGACTCTATAAATTCTTTCATTTTATCAGTAAATGTAAGTAATATTTGTCTATTTCTTTATGTTTTATGTAAAATAATTTGATGTTTGTGGAAATATAAGAGAATGTAATGTTCAATTTTTTCTTATTGCAGGATCCGACTGATCTTGAAAATAGTATTGCATGTNAGAGAAATAGAGCAGCTGCATTAAAATTAACTTTGCAACCATTTATTATTTTTGTAGGACGTGACGCTAGCTCAGTCACCGCATATTATGTTTGCATTGATAATATTTTATATAAAATTGACAGTGCTCTCAAAGCTGTCGACTTATGNTATAAGTGCTTTTTTGTATTGCATGCCAGTTATCCGAAAGANTCTGAACAGGTATGGTTTCTCATACAAAAATGTTTGTATAAAATGACTACTGAGTACGATACCGACATTATAAATACCAAAATTGTGTCCATTGAAAAAGAATTATGTAAAATATGAAGATTGCAATAAAAGGTTAAAGGTTTTAATATATGTAGATTCTATTTGCTGTTGCATTCTATTTGCTTGTTTTTCTTTTGAAAAATAATAATTATATAAATAAGTACGTTCAACAAAATAAGTATATAGTTATATTTTAAGTGTTCTTTATATAAGTGAAAATATATCTACTCACATATTTAAAATAATTGTTCTATAATCCGCTTAACATGTATGTCTGTCAAGTGTGCAAAATAAATTTGAGTTCTATAAAAAAACTTATAAAACATTTAAAACTTCAACATAGTTTTAGTGTTTTTGATAAATATATTTGCGCGCAACCGCTGTGCATTCGAGAATTTCAATCTTCGCGTCGTTTTGAAAAACATTTATTACATGATCACTTTTTTAATGGACGCGTTCTTCTACGAAGAACAAAATATACAGACTTTAAATAAAGCGATAGAACTACAGTCAGTTGACGTGTCAAATATTGAGTTAGAAAACAGTGATAATAGCGTCAGTACAGATAAAAAATTAGCAACTACTTTTGATTCTGATAATTTTAAGTTTAAAGAAATACAAGAAGCTGTTGCTTCTTCGTTATCATATTTTTATAATAATAATTCTATGACGCGACAACATGTACAGCTAGTTGTAGATGTCACTTCAAATTTGGTGGAAAACATTATGAGCATGGTAGAAAGTAAAGTCAACCAAAGTTTGAATATTTTACAGGCTCCGGCAATCATGAAACAAACATATACGTCTTTTTTAAATCAATGTAAAAATCCTTTTAACGGCTTAGATACAGAATATAAAAGAAAACAATATTTTACACAAAAAGGCTGTTATATAGAACCCGTTTCTTATATAATTGGTCAAACTATGGAAAGTAGAAAGATTAACAATATTTTCACATTAATTCCAAATAATGTCACAGGTCAATTTATTTCTGTAATGCAAGTCCTTAAAGCAATATTTGAAATACCGAATATTTTAAAAGATATGTCGGATTATATGGAAGAAGTGACGAATGATTCACATTGTGTAAGTAATATAATTCAATCAGAGTTATGGAAACATTTAAGCCAAAACTTTCATGACAAACTTGTTTTACCATTAATAATTTATTATGATGAATTTGAGACAAATAATCCGTTAGGTGGTCATGTAGGTGTTCATAAAATGGGAGCTGTATATTTTTCATTACCTTGCTTGCCTCCAGAAGCACGTTCAAAACTTGATAATATTTTCTTAACATTATTGTTTTTGAATAAAGATAGAGAAGTCTATGGAAATGAAGCTACGTTTAGGCCTTTGATTAATGAATTACAGATTTTAGAAAAGTCAGGATTACTTACTAAAGAAGGTATACATATTTATATAAAATGTGCTCTTGTTATCGGAGATAATTTAGGCGTACATGAAATTTGTGGATTTGTAAAAAGTTTTGTTGCAAACTATCCTTGTAGATTTTGTAAAGCATCTCTTGATCAAATAAGATATCAAACAACTGAAGATAAACAATTATTGCGTACAGTTAGTGAATATACTAATGATTTGCAAAAAAATGACGTTTCATGTACTGGTTTAACTGAAATATGTGTTTGGAATCAATTAGACTCTTTTCATGTTCTTCAAAATATGAGTTGTGATATAATGCATGATATATTTGAAGGTGTCTGTCAATATGATATGAGTAAATTAATATTACATTTTATACAATCAAACTTGTTTACATTAGAGCATCTTAATGATAGAATAGGTACGTATGATTTTGGTCCTGAAGAAGGAAACCGTCCACCTTTCTTGAAAATAGAAAAATTGAAAAGATTTCATCTAGGTCTATCTGCTTCAGAAACAATAACGTTTGTTATTCATTTCGGTCCTATTATTGGACATATGGTTCCTGAAAACAATGATTTTTGGAATTTGTACATTTGTTTAAACAAAATTGTAACCATATTACTTACACCATTTTTTACTCTACATTGCTTGGAGTATTTAGATGCGTTAGTTACTGAGCATCATCAACTTTATTTATACTTATTTAAAGATGTGTTAAAACCGAAACATCATTTCCTGCTTCATTATGCGCGCGTTATGAAATCTGTAGGTCCATTAATAAATATTTGGTGTATGCGATATGAAGCAAAACATAGACAATCAAAGATTGCTGCTCATATTTCTTCTTCAAGACGAAATTTACCATTAACCTTAGCCATTAAACATCAGTTAAAACTGTGCTATAGACTTTTTCACAACATTGGTATAAAAAGACGTATATCTTTTGGAAAGGAGCTTTCAATGCAGCAAATATCGAAATTTCCTAATTATCGTAACTTTGAAATCTTTTTACCAAGTNNAACGTTTCATGCAATAACATGGATAAATATAAAGGGTATTTATTATAAGCCAAGTTTTATTTTAAATATTTTCCGCGACGAAATATTTCCANATTTTGGGAAAATTGAANTGATATTTTCTNATACAGATGAAAATATATTTTTTTTTGTACAATGTATAGACACTATAAGATTTTGCAGTCATGTACAAAGCTACGAAGTAAAATATTCAAATAACTGGAAATGTGTTGCATATAATAGTTTAGTTAGTATTTTACCGTCACATATTGTTATATCTGCCAAAAGTTTATATATAATTTTGAAAGAATAAAGTATGCTTATAATAAAATGTTATTGTGGATTTTCTTCTAATACTATAATAGATATATATATATAAATGTGTATTATATATAAACAAGCTTATATAAAAATAAATATATCATGTAAATTCCTCTAAAAAATATAATATGATGCTGAGATTGCTCCAAATTATTCTTCAAAAGAGAACGTTGTAAGAAATCAATAGGAGTATAGACACAGTTAGTATGTATAGATCATTTATCAAGATGTATAATAGACGTTTTGACAGTGGGTTTCGATCTTTGTATTGAGAAAAACCATAACCCACGATCGAAATGTCTATTATTATATATATCTAATATATTATATCTAGTATATTATATCTAATATATTATATTCTATAATTTAATAAATGATATATACACACTACTAATTGTGTCTTTGCTCTTATCGGTCTCTTCTAACGTTCTCTTTTGAAGAATTAAATTCTTTTGTTTTCGTAATTATATATATAAATATATTTAAAAATATATATGATTACAAGAACAAAAAAAGTTTCATTTTACAAANAAAAGTTTGGTTAAAATAACTAACTATTTATTTTATTTTGACAAAACGATTTTGGATTTATATTCATTTTTGTGAAATTGTTTTGTTCCGGTAACAAAATGTTTTATTCTTAACAATAAAANATTTTTGAATATCATACCAAATAGTTTTGTGTTATTAAATGATTAGTTTCTTTGATAAATTCAACAAAGTAATATCGGCGTGGTAACCAACTATTTGATTGGTCACATATCAACAAAACGTTTTAGTGTCAGTAACCAAAGTTTTGTTATTCACACCAAACATTTCTCTCAGTGTACTGCGCCAGAAATTTTAAAATTCTTCCAAGAAATAGAAAAAGATGTCAATGTATTACAAAGCATGTCAATGGGTCGAATGAAATGTCAAAAGATTATTTCGAACGTGTTATGTCCGATTGAAACGGACCGTGTAGTCGACATTATTCAAAATACAAAATTTACTATTTTTATTGATGAAACGTCAGATATTTCTAATCAGAAATGGATGACGTTTCTTGTTCGGTATGTTAATCCCGAAACATTAGATATTTCCTTGCAATTAGTCAAATTAATTGATATCGATGCAAAAGATTGCAGCGCAGACAAATTATTTGATGCGTTTAAATGTGAAATGTGGAAACTTCAAATTCCATTTTNAAACATTGTCGCCTTGTCGTGTGACAACGCGTCTGTTATGACGGACAAATATTCGTCATTTAAAACAAAGCTTGAGACAATGTGCAAAAATTTATTAACATTTCCATGCCCTTGTCATGCCTCTGCGCTNATTGCTAATGCTGCATGCAATAAGATTCCAGACTATTGCGAGGAATTCGTAAAANAAGTAGCAAGTTTTATTAATAGTAGTCCAAAGCGATCTGCTTTTTTTGAATGTTTTGAAGAAACAAACACCAAAATTCTAAAGTTGTGCGACACACGATGGCTTTCTCGACATTTGTGTATTAAAAGAATTTTAAAATCTTGGGATACTATTAATAATTTTTTAACAGAAATAGTAGTATGTGTGATACAACGCAGACTAGACAAAATTTATTATCTGTGATGCACAAATCTGATGTAAAAGCATATTTATTATTTTTAAAACATATTTTACATTTCTTTAATTGTTTTAACGCATTCTTTCAAGCTCTAGAAACAAGCATACAAAAACTACAACCAAAATCACTCGAATTGCTAAATATTATATGTAAACATTTTTTACATCCAGA
>NW_018022129.1:29175-30431 GCF_002006095.1 Pseudomyrmex gracilis
GACAAGCAGAATGTTACAGTCCAGAATAAAAGAACACAAGAGTCATATTAACCGTAACTCCACCCAAAGCTCTGTAATAACCGAACACAGGATTAAATTTTCTCACGATTTTGATTGGGACAGAGTAAAGATACTAGACACTGAGACATCTTATCATAAGCGACTTATCTCCGAAACATTGCATATTAAAAAACAAAGTCACGGTCTCAATTTGCAGAGTGACACAGAGAATTTGGACAAATCGTATTTACCTTTTGTAGATAATACAGAATAGTCTCTCTCGTGCGCATGATACGTTTTCATCTTGACAAAATTTGAGCGTTTTTCCTCAGTTACTACTGAGCTTCTCGTTTGTAACAAGTTTTGAAAAATGTACATCATATTGCGAAGAAAATAACATCAGCGTTTTCTGTAAGTTTTTAATCTCAAAGCGTTTACAATTGTAACATGTTCTCTAATCAATTTTTTGCGACCATCATTATTTAAAAAATTTTTTTATAATTTTTATTGTAGAATATATTGATAAGGACCTAAAAAGAAGGTCGAAACGTCTATATATGCTCACTTAGTTTAAATAAATCAACTACTTACACATTCACACATCAACACCGGTGTTATGCTCTAACTGCCTTATCCACACTATTTTTACCTATCATCATTGCATAAAACTTGTATTATATAATAGTTGCGACAATGTTTTATATTGTAACATGAAAGATCTCTGTAGCAAAGTTTATTTAATATTTTAAGTTCATTTTCTAGGGAAAATGTATGACATTTCATGTATTTCAAAAAATTACATAAGAAAAGCAAAAACCAAAGAGCCGCAGATCCAAGGTGGAAGTGGAAATAAATTGTAACAGCAGTCAGTGTAAGTTAAGTGGACGTTTCGATCCTTTTATTGTGGATCATTCTTAACACTGTTTAAATTGAAAAAAAAACAACAATATAATTGTTTGATTTATACTCCGTGAAATTGTTAAAAAATATATGTAGAAAGGGCCGATACGGAGTGAAATACTAGGTGTTGATGTATAAATGATAATCTTTATTTAAAAATGCCAACCGTTTCGACTCTTGGTTTGAGTCATCTTCAGTGGCATATAAAAATCATTAAGATAAATATAGGCAGTACATCACCTTGCAATAAGTAAGAGATATTAAGTCGTTAATATTCATCACAGTGTTTCAAAAAACAAAAAACAAAAAATGTTCTCTTCCCATGTCTCAAGTTAGGTGGTACACAAGAGACATAA
>NW_018022130.1:0-9894 GCF_002006095.1 Pseudomyrmex gracilis
CATCCTCCGGAACAGACCCCCGTGTATATAAACCCCTTAGGATTAAGTTAGCTATAAGTCCTCCGCGCCGATCTAAATACTGTCGCGATTAAGCCTATCGCACCGATTTAAATACCGCCGCGATCACGTTAAATTATAAGTCCGCCGCGCCGATTTAAATACCGCCGCGATCACGTTAACTTAGAAGTCCACCGCGCCGATGTAAAAACTCCTCGACTGATAAACCGAGTGGTCAAAGCTATCCGTTGTAAATACCGCGTTAAATGTATCGAATGTAAATACTTTAATTAAGAGAATAAACCTCCGCTGCATTTCAGAATTCAATTAACCGAGTGTCGCAATTTCACGCCTTCCCCTCCCCGATCCCTGGCACTGACCGAGCTGTCCGGCAGGCGGAAGGCCGGGCGAAGCCGAAAGAAAATCGGCTCCGTTACAAGTTATAACTTTTAAACTAAAGAGATAGAAGAAAACGGTTTACACCATAATTCTTAGCGCAACAAACTGCAAAATACCAGCCAAGTTCGAACTTTTTAACTTTAATTATTAATAATTACTTGTTTAAATAATAGAAATTATCAAATTTTTACCGTGTGGTATTTTGCAACTAACCAATAGGAACTGAGATGTAAAAAATATTTTGTTCTAACTTTTACCGATGTCGAAATATTCAATTTGTTAACTTTCACTTTTTATCATAAATCGCAGAGTAGCTGATTGAAGGTACCTGCAAAATTAGTTTCAAGCTATCTTTTCTGGTTCTCGAGATATCCGCTATTTGCGAAAGAACTATGTATCGTTAAATGTAGAATAGTAAAATAAGTCAAATGCGTATATTCGTTATTCATAAGTTTTATTGTAAAACTGTGTTTTTGAAAACTTTCCAATCACCGAATTAACATAGGATAGTATATCTATTTTATATTTAGTATTGTTTATTGTTTATTTTTTATTTTTTATTTAACAAATTTAATAACAAGAGAGTATGCTTGATAATATTTTTTAATTTTTTTTATATTTGTATTATTTATATATATATATATACAGAGTCATCGAAAAGTATTGGACCCTCCTAATATCTTCAGTTAGAATGCATTTTGAAGAAAATGTCCAATAGCAAAGTTGTATGGTTTCAAGTAAGGAGTAAGATAATGACCTTGACTTTGATCTTGACCATGTTCTTTAAGGTTATTTCAAGGTCAACCTTATTTTTTTAAATAGAACTCTCTACATTTTATTGCATATTTTTATAGCTTATCTCGAGAGCTTTCTAAAACACTAGAATAAAATATTTTTTCATTAAGTACTTTTTGAGTTATAAAAGTTTGAAGTTAACAATTTGTTAAGTGGCATGTGATTCCGGCCAGTTAAGACAAGAGTGGCGTGTGGATCCGGCCAGTTAAGATAAGAGTGGCATGTGGTTCGGCCAGTTAAGACAAGAGTGGCGTGTGATTCCGGCCAGTTAAGACAAGAGTGGCGTGTGGGTCCGGCCAGTTAAGGCGAATTTCATTCCAATTGGTCAGCTTGGGCAAAATATTCTATTGTATCAAACAATTCACAACAAATGTTCAAATTGTTGCCCTTCAACAGCCTGGCAATGTGCCAGTCTGTTATAAACAGCTAAAACCGCTTTCCGGTACGTTTCCGGCGGTATTAGTTCTATCTCTCGAGTTATTCTCTCTCTTAAATCATCTAAATCTTGAGGCTTGATGGCATAAACTTTACTTTTCAAATAACCCCACAAAAAAAGTCAAGTAGGGTCAAGTCCGGAGACCGAGATTGCCACTCAATATGACCCCTTCGCTCTATCCACCTGTCCTGAAAGACCTCATTCAAATATTGACGGACAATGACACCATAATGAGGTGGAGCTCCATCCTGTTGGAAATAAATTTCATCCATATTTCCACCAGCTATGTCTCGAATAGCTGGAAATATTTGTTCGCGAAGCATGACTGTGTATACCTGTACTGTCAAATTGCCTTCAATAAAGAAAAGGCCAACTGGTCTACCATTACCAAGAATACCAGCCCATACGTTAACTTTTTGTAGATATTGGTTATGATTGTCTCTTCTCCAGTGAGAAATAACGTCATTCCAGTACCTACAATTGTGTCTATTTACATTTCCAATCAGTTCAAATGTTGCCTCATCAGAAAAAACAATATTATTAAGTAATAGAGGATTGTCAACAATCATCTCCATCATAAGATCACAAAATTCAATGCGTGTATCAAAATCGTCTTCGGACAACTCTTGGCACAAATAGAGTTTGTATGGATGCCAATTATTCAATTTCAAAATCTTACTGACAGATGTATGACCAATTTCGTGTTCTTGTGCAACGCGATTGATGGAAATATGGGGATTTTCAACGAAAGACTGTAAAACATCTAATGCCTTATCATTATTTGTTGCTGTTTTACGTCTACTAGATCTTGAGCGGCTTTTAACGCTACCAATGTCCTCGAAACGTTGAATAGTACGGATTGCAGTACTCTTAGAGATCCTATTATTTTCATTTCGAACATTGTCATTTAATAATCGCGTTACTGTTTTATACCTTCTTTGTTGATCTCCCCATCTTCGCATCATTAACAGTGTTATTCAATCTTTTTTAGAAAGCGCTGCCATTCTTAATTAGCGCAAAGAAGAATTAATCAGGTAAGTAATAGGAAATTGATCTAAATAATTAAGTAGAGAAAGATACTAATTATTAAGTGTTGGTCCAACTATTGATTTGTTTATTTCAACCAGCACTAGCAAAAAGCTCGTTGAGCAACTGATAATTTAATAGATCAATTAATAATATTTACGAAAAATTTCTGGATTATTGGAAACAAAATGAAGATGTTTGAGACAATCAATTGAAGCGCAATGGCTTCTTTTGTTACAGAAAAAAATTTTTCTGGGCTGTTTGTTTTCGTCCACGAGGTAACTGCTGCTCGCTAAAAAGAAGACAGCACTGCATCAAAGATTAAAATCAGTGATCCGTATTGTTTGCTCAAGAGCTCGTACATTGGTGCCTGCGAGAGTGAGAGAATAAAGATCGGCCCCGCTAACGCTTACGGGCAGATTCCCGCTAACGCCTTCGGACATCACGCATTCGAGCAACTTCTCGCGATCATCTTCGGGCAGTTTTCCGCCGTAGCCTACTAGCATAACCGCTTGAAGCCGTACAAGTTTGCTATTGGACATTTTTCCAAAATGCATTCTTACTGAAAATATTAGGGGGATCCGACACTTTTTGATTAATATATTTTCTTTAAACCAATTAATTGGTCTCATTATTCCGCGCACAAAAGTATTAAGGTTATGATTATTGAAAACTGAATAATATTTTTCAAGATATTTTACATTTTGTGTCAAAAAATTGTTATCTTCAAACCTTTATAACTCAAAAAGTACTTAATGAAAAAATATTTTATTATAGTGTTTTGGACAGCTCTCGAGATAAGCTATAAAAATATGCAATAAAATGTAAAGAGTTCTATTTAAAAAAATACGGTTGATCTTAAACTGACCTTAAAGGACATGGTCAATATCAAAGTTAAGGTCATCATCTTACTCCTCGCTTGAAACCATACAACTTTACTATTGGACATTTTCTCCAAAATGCATTCTAACTGAAGAGGGAGATCCGATACTTTTCGATGACCCTGTATGTATATATGTATGTCTAGTGTTACGCTGGTATTACGGACTAAGGAAAAGTTAAACAGTAGTAGGTCTTAATGCTAATTTAGGCTACATGCAGTAAAGATTGCGTGTCTTAAGTTTTAGGCCATGTATAAGGGACATGGTGTAGTAGGCTATGTGTAATAGACATGGTGTAATGGAGATTGTCTATTCTAGAGGAATAAAAGAAAAAATTATGGGTTAAAATAACGCGCGGATGTAACAGTCTAAGAAATTAGAGTCAGAATAGATAGGACTGTATGTGGTGGTGGCAAAAGTGTTAAGCGTTACTTACACTGTAATAGCAGGACGGCCCACGCAAAATGTGCACGTCAATAGGCTGAAGGCTTTCGTAGAAAATTAAGAAAGAAAGGAAGAATCTCCGGGTCGCCTCAGTCGGAATCAGAGAGGACGAGGGGCTGCGTCGCACGGAGCGGGGGCCCCAGACACGTCATCTCATCGTCGTAAAGTTCATCATTTTCGGGATTTTACCCCAGAGTGTAACCCCGCTTACACCAGTAGTCGTAGAGCGGCGGGGCTCCAATGACCTCCGGGTCGGGAAAGACAGGCGGCGGTGGCCGGGCACATAAAAATTCCACTTCTGAGTCCGAGGTGGGTGGCGACCCCTCCGGAGTGCGGAGCACCGCAGGAGATCCCAGAGCGGAACTTCTCGGCTGGGAGTCGGTGTCGCTGACTGTGATGAGGGGAACCACGTCGATAATGGTCACCTCGTCGTCACTGGAGGTTTTGCTGGTTGAGTCGAGGCTAGGAGTAAGCATGGTGCACTAGAACAGTTTTTTTTTAACACTCTCGTTTTACAAAATTAAACAAAAAGGAGAACTGTCGGACACTGTAAAAACAGGAACACTTACACGGGGTAGACGTAAAACCACTTTGCGCGGTGGTCTACGAAGTAATGATGTTCGTTGTCGTGAAGAACCATGTCCAGAGGAACAAAAGACAGCCACGAGATGTCTCAAATATAAGTCCTAGAATTAGTATAAGAAGAGATAAAAACAGCTTAGGTGACAGAAACAACGAACTTGGAGGACGACGCTCGCGGTTCCACCTGTTAGGCGACACCGTTCGCGGTAAAAGTAAAATGTAAGGCGTATTGTATAAAACATTTTGCTTGCAGGAAAAATGTTGTTAGTAAAAGTAGTAGTACTTACCTGTTGCGTCGCGTAGAGTGAAGCCGGGAACCAAGAGTACCACATACGAAAGTTTCAACACAATTCCGGCATGTACTACGAGAAGTACGGAACGATGCTCCACGTCAGCGAAAAATGGAGATTGGTCGTAAGGTTAGACGTTTCTACGATATATACGCGAGTGGAACAGGCGGAACGCATGTTGAAAAGTACAGAAGAAACATGCAGAAACGTAACGATAGTTTGTGACAGTAGAGAATTTTGCGAAGGTTTTGTTGCAGAGTTACAACAAAGGTTGCAAAAGGTGGAAGGACTAGTCAGACGCGTAAAGACGATTGTGGGTACACCAACGCGTTACCGAAGAAGACTAGTGAACGCAGTGGGCTCCGTTGCAAAGGTTTTGTTTGGCACCATGGACACCGACGATGAAAACGGGATATCGGAGCAAATAGAGTTGTTGAGTAAAAAACAGACGGTGCTACAACATGTGACTAAAAATCAGTTGCAGGTTGTAAACGCAACAATCGCGCACGTACAAAACATAAAGGAAATAGTCGAGAGAAACAAAACTAAGTTGAGAAATTATTAGGTATTAGAGATAACCCAAAAGGTAGACGATTACGCACGACAGGCGGAGTTAACCGAATATTTTATGGAACTAGGAAGCGTAATCACCGAACTTGAGTTCGACGTGGAAAGCATCATGAGGTATAACGGATGTACAAACAAAGTTCGCACAGTTAGAAGCAGTACCCGTCGAGTTAATATTAAAAAATCTCCGGAACGTGAGCAGTTGGTCGACCCACGGGTTGCATTTTCCGTTTGCTGTAACTCTGGAGAACTAGCTAGTTATTAAAGAATATGTAACAGTTAACGTCTATTGTAAAGATACGAGTGTGTATACTATTGTCAAATTTCCTCTGGTAAAATCTGTAGAATATAACGTGTTTAAGGTGGTGCCACTACCGCTGCACGACCACGATAATGTGTTTACGGTAGTTAGGATTGAAAATCAGATAATCGCGGTAGATGCAAACAGGCAGACGTACTCAGTCGTAACGAGAAGTCAGTTGGATCGGTGCAAACATGTAAAAAACGATTACGTGTGTGATAACGTCGAGTCAGTATACAAAGTGCACAGGGATTTACCTTGCGAGGTGCAAGCTTATGTTAGCAAATCAGGAGACTTTTCAAACTGTAAGAAAGAAACGGTGGTGACAAATCACACTGTGTGGATAAAGTTAGAAACAATGTATATATGGTTGTGTTTGATCCTGAAAAACGAGTCATGCCTGAGCCATGACACCTCCACCCCGTACCTCTGGAGTTGTCTGCTCTAAGCCGAGTTTACTGACTCGGCTTAGAGGACTTAGGTCCGGGTTTGTTACTGCCCAAGAACGGGGAGGATTTCACCTCTTCTTTCTGGCGCTTGGAGGAAGGTTCTTTGATCAAACCTCCCCCCGATCCCGGCGCTTTTTGCGTTTTCTTTGACAGGTGGAGACCAGCTAGCTTGCAGCTTCTGGCCCCATCTCCATCTCTTCTAGGAAGAGGGAGAGGCTCCATCCTATCCCTCTTCTCCTCTTCTTCAGTCTCCGCGTTCATATGAGAGGAGTCGGAGTCCTCCTTCCTCACCGGGGAAGATGAGGTCGTGGGGACTCCTTCTTACTTTCATTTATGGGCTTCACAGTCTCTATACCTTCAGAGGTGGAAGGGAGAGGGTGGCTTTCCCACTCTTCTCCCTCATCCGGCCACAGCCTGACCAAGGTTTCTTCCGGGGAAAGGAGATGGATCTTCTCCCCGTCCTCCTCCCACCCGGTCCTTTTCAGGTCAGTTTTTCCGGCGGCTCGGGCCTTCCTCCTTTTCTTTTTCTTCCTAGAGGGGAAAGAGGTATTCTCTCTCTTTTCATCTTCCTGGCCGCCTAGAGGAGGTTGCAGAGGCACTGGCGTCGAGTTAGTGTCTCGCTTTCCAGATCCTTTCACAGGGATAAGGGCACATTTAGCATCACCCATCCTGTAATTACTTGGCTGCTCCCGACTCGCATATAATGTGCATTTGTTGCACATTGATAGCATGCAGTGCTCCGGTTCTTGCCGGGCACGTGCGGGTCACATGTCCATACTCGAGGCACCGGAAGCACTGCATACGCCGTGCCTTGAGCGCCTCTACGGAGAAGCTAAACCAATCCACCTTCACTCGCCCGATCTCTACTACACGGCGGGCGGCCCTCAGTAGTAGGCGGGCTTATAGGGTCCCATACCCGGAAGAGGAGAAACAAACCACTTCCGTCCGCATCTCCCCAGGTTCGCAACCCTCAGCCACCGCCAGGGCAGCGGCCACCTCCGTCGCGGTCAAGGGGGCACCTTACACGCACTTCTTCGTGCTTGATAGGACAAGTGAATCTGACTCTCTCCTCGTCCCCGAAAACCTCCGACACCCTTTTAACAAGGGTGTCGGCCTTGGCCGCACTATCGGGCCCGGAAACCCGGAAGAGCATTCCTCCATTGGCCACGCGTTTCACCCGGAGGCCAGATATGCCAATCTCCTTCAAATTAATTACGGCAGCCGCCTTCTTTATAACTTTGGTGTAGCTGCCGTCCGCCTCTACCGTCAGTAAGACGGCAGCCTCGCTTGGGGCCTGCCCTAACATGGCCTTCTCGGCTCTCCTGAACTGCTCGCGCGTAATCGCGGGAGCAGCAGAAGGGCGCTGTCCCTTATCGGGAGAGGGTGGATCCCTCCTAGGCGCTTTTGCGCCTCTTTTGCCTCACCACCGTTGCCCAGGTGGTAGAGGCATCTTCTCCGGTGGTGGGAGTAAGCCCACCCGGCATTAGGAAAGCAAACTCTCTCCTAACGACGGAGAGAATCCGCCCCTCCATTTCCTCTCCTATTTTGGGTGCCAGCAGGCACATCTCTTCTCGGGGAAGTCTAAGGTAGAAACAGATTCCAGGGGCCATCCCTTCCGTTTGCACTCCTTTGGTGTACACGTCTGTCCTCGTGGCGAGTGCTGGAGGAACCGAAGACGCCGGAGTAGGCTCTCCCACCTGCATCCTGCAATCAGCACTCTCGTGTCTGGACGCCCCGACAAGGGAAAAACCCTTGTCATATGCGGCATCTCTTTGGTCTTCTTGTAGCGCAAAGATGTAATTCGCGCTGACTCCTTCGTAAGCCGAAGCTTTTCCTCCAGAGTCTTGATGCGCCCCTCCAAAAGCGCATCAGGCTTCTTCGGCTCCGGAGTAGATGCCTTCACGGAACGAAGAGAGAGGGAGATTACGCCCTCCGCGACTCCCTTTACGGTGACCGCCGCGTCCTTCAGGATCTTAATATATCTCCCTTGGAGATGTGAGGACGTGATAGCCACCTTCAATACCGCCTCGACGGCGGATTGTATTTTTTTAAACATCTCCGCCGCAGAGAAACCCGCTCCCGAGAGGCTGGAAGACCTCAAACTCTCCGTGTCTCTCCAGCACTGGTCTTTGAGCTGGAGCTCTGCTTCTGCTCGCTTGACAGCTAGTAGCCGTTCCTTGGCTGCCGCATGTCCGACATAGTTGCCGGTGATCGGCGGCCAGACCCTTTTCCTAGTACTTTTATTAGTACTGGGGACGAGTTGGGAGGTGTCCTCCTCTATCTCCATGATATCAAAGTCGTTCGATGGAGGTGGAGATCCCGATACGCAGGCGAGCTGAGGAGAGCAAGAGCGCTCTTTCTGGCTTTGCCTTCTTTTTTCCCTCAAAGGAGGCGCTACCAGCACTGATTCTTGTTAGGGAGACCGTCACGCCGAACATGCAACGCGCACCAAGCGCGAGCACGTCCTGCGCGCGCTTTGCAGTTGTAGTTTCCGCCGCTGCCCTTGCGGTGCAGGCAGCGGTTAACTCATGGCTCGATGACGACATGGGGGTGCCTGGGACGGCAACACATCTACGCCGGGCTCTGAGTGTCCGATTACTCTGGGCCGGTACATCTAGATCGTTTTCAGAACTCATACCATTTGTTATCTGAAGAGTGGTTTGATTTCAGAGTATCTTTTTCCTAGGACGGTTCCCGGCCGAAGGTAACGAGTCCGTCCTGCCCGGGTTTGAAGTCAGGGTATTCTTTCCTCTAGTCCAGTGTCCAACCCGAAAGCGACTCTCGGAGCTGGACGCCCAGGATTTGTAGTTAAGGTTTACTCCGCTAGTCTGATTGTGTCGTGGCTGACGAAGTCGGACGTCCCGAATTTGTAGTCATGGTTTTCTTCCCTATCCCAGTTGCACCGGCAAAAGATGCTAAGCGAGGCTGGGAACCCCCAATTTTTGTTCGAGATTTTTTTTCCTCTATTTCTTCTCTTAGTACAGGAGCTCCACGAGGGCCTTCCTGGGTGACCCTGCCAGGAACTCAAAGGAGTCCCCGCCAGTATAGCCCCTCGCTTCACCGCTCCTAAGCCCGGGCACCACGAGTGAGAAGGAAAATCGCCCGGGTCCACTGGGGCCTGAGGGAGGCCGCGTAACCATGTAGTCATTGCGCGAAAACTACACAAAGCGCGCATGGCGCATTGACAACGGCGTGTGGGTAATGACATTTTTTTTCTTCTTTTTTGGTAACAAAAAACCACGAGAAGTTTGCGCCGGTGGTTGAAAAGACACCGACACTCGTCGCGGCGAGGGGCCATGTCGCGAGGAACAAAAGAGTAATCGCGGGTTGACTCAGATGAAAGTCCAGGAATCAAGTGTAAAAGCTGATTAAAAGGTGCTTAGACCAGCGAATCAACGGGTTCGTTCGCAGCACGTTAGCTGACTCCGTTTAGAATGTATAGTTAGTTAAAGCGTTGTACAAAACTTCGAAACAAATTTTGTTTTTAGGATACTGCTAGGATGCAGCTTGGTAGCAGGCCATGAGATTAAGGAGTTTGATCAAAAGCCAGGGGTGTATTTTGAAAAAATAGGAGACCATTATCGCGTAGAATCTAATTGGAAGATCATAGCGTGAACGTTGATACGGGAGCGTCCCGTTTGCCCACGTTGCGATTGCCCACAGTGACTATTGCCCACGTTGCGATTGCCCACGTTGCGATTGCCCACGTTGCGATTGCCCACGTTGC
>NW_018022130.1:14836-21327 GCF_002006095.1 Pseudomyrmex gracilis
AACTCGTGGGCAATCGCAACGTGGGCAATCGCAACGTGGGCAATCGCAACGTGGGCAATCGCAACGTGGGCAATAGTCACTGTGGGCAATCGCAACGTGGGCAAAAGACTCCCACTCGTTGATACAATTAACCAGCGGAAAATTCAGTTGCGTGAGTTAACTCAAAGCACAAACAAAAACTGTCGGGAACTAGAGTTCTTGGATGGAGTAGCTTGTGTAAATTGCAACAGTATGGCTGCTTTATTAAGAAAGGATATGGAGCAACTCGACAAAGTAGCGTCACATATCGAGTTTCTTAGTACGAATACTAATAAAGCAAAACGCGGTCTGGTCGACGGGATCGGTGTTCTGGCAAAATGCTTATTCGGAGTAATGGACGCGGAGGATAAGAAAATAATAAACAATTAGATGATTTGAGTCTAAATCAAGAAACTTTGCGCGGAACAGTGAGGGGACAACTCCAGATTTTAAATAAAACAGTAGTACACATAAACAATTTGGAGGAAACGTTGCAGTATAATGAGAGAGTGGTAACAAATATTACCAAATAAGCACATGGCGCTCGACACGTATGGACAACGCGAGCAGCTTGAAGAGTGTTTTGAAACAGTCTACGCGATAGTATCGGATCTGTTGAGAGATGCTGAACAGGTAATAGAATTCATGTTACATTTAAAGCGCGGAGTAATTCACCCAGCGGTGGTGCCACATGAGATCGTGCTGACACAGCTAAAAGAAGCGGTACCGAAGCTGCCAGACGGAATGCGTTTTCCGTTCAAAGTAGCAGAGAGGTACTAGAATCTCATCGAAAAAATCGGGGACGTAGTTCCATATACGAAAGATGCAGAAATGGTGATAAAGTTTCCTTTGGTCACATACCCTGTGAAAATGAACTAATACATATGCTTCCTTTACCTGTGCACAGTCACAACAATGTGTATGCGCTAGCAAACGTAAAGTATAGTATTATCAGCATCGACAAAGAGGAGAAAACATATTCGTTGTTGTCATTGGATGAGCTAAGTTGTTTTAAGAAATTTGGACAACAGTATCTTTGCGAGCAAGATGTTGTCGAGTACTTTGTCAATGGTGAATTACCTTGTGAGGTACGCACGTATTTACGTGAAGAAAAGAGTGGGTGTAAGCTAAGTTATCCGGAAGCAAATCAAACGTTGTGGTTGTCAACGCAAAGTTCTTTGACCTGGTTGTACTCAACACACACAAGCAAACAGGTCACTGTTTCTTGTTGCACTATACGTTGCAAAAGACGCGCGGAAGTTGTCACAACAGTTAAAAGAAAGGGTCAAGTGACATTGACCGCGGATTGCAAAATGGTGACACAGAAAAAGCATATCAAGACGAGAAGGACGCCGACCGGCACACAGGTGTACATACCCGGGTACAATCTGTCGTTACCTAAAGTCACACACACACACGTTCAAAACCCACCAGTGCGAAGCTAAAGCCTGTGCTAGACGGGAAAGAGTTGTTACAAATAAGTAATAAAACTAGTAAGGTATCTGATAATATGAGCACTGTAAGTACGGCACGAGGCATTCACCCTCACGTAATTTGTACAGTGTCTATGAGCAATGCGTCATTAATTATAGTAATCGTGGTAGTAATCGTTGCATAGAAATATGTAACTAAGTGACAAATTAGTATAACCTTGTCACCGATACCCCAGGAAGAGTCCCTATAGTATGAGTCTGGACACAGTTAGGAATTTGACAAAACATGGCGTCGGAAACGATCAAGAAATAATCGAGTCACGTTACGAGTAAGCATTGCAAAGACAGAAAATACATGTAAGTACATTTCACTTCGAATAAAAACTGATTGTAAGAAAGGTAGATTAAAAAATAAAATTTATAATAGTGAAACTATGGCGCGACATGCTATTATAAAATAAGCAAAAAAGTAATATTAAATATTTTAAATAATATTTTTGTTTTTATTAAATATTATTTTACTATTAATAATATTTGTATTTTTATGTGTTTATTGTGTGCATATACTTGTATTTTATGGTATTTTTATATGAGAAATAAAACGTATAATAACAAATTTTTATTTTCTTATATTGTCTTATATTCTATTCTTATAGCCTGAGCACAATAAAGAAAATATTAAGAATAAGAATTAGAAATAAAAGAGTTAAATGTACTATACAATGACAAAAAATAAAATATAACATATAAATACAGGAACTCATGGTTGCATGATATACAACCTATATTTATATACACTTATATGTTATATTTTATTTTTTNGCATTGTGCATTACATTTAACTTTTGTTTTTAATTTCTATTTCTAATAATTCTTCTATTCTGTTCAACCCTTATATTGAATAATACCGCGCGTGAAGTGTAAATTTAATTTAAGATATCTTATTGGTTCAGCCATATTTTGTCACAACCAATAAGATTGAAGACAACTGTGTCCAGACTCATACTACAGGGACTCTACCCAGGAAGAGGTTGATACGCGGCATAAGCAGGTAGAGGAGCAGCTGTTGAGTGTTCTGGAGGAGCGATCTTAAGAAGAGGCAGAAAAACCCACAAGGAACGAGCACCGAGCAACGAGCTGATGCCACATGAGGCGTAGAGATGTTTGAACTAGGAGAACAAAGGCAACTAAACTCGGCGGTTTAGTATTAAAAATTGTAATTTTTTTTATGGTTATTTTTTTATTTTTTTTATTATTAACTTTGTCGCTTGTTGGATGTCGAAGAAGGTCGGGTGGTAAAGAAGAAGTTCTTAGCACGAACTTGTATTCTTATCTTTATTGCTCCGATTACAACGTTCCTTTTGTTCCTTACACGGCTGTTTCTCACTGTGGTAAACTCTCCGGCTTGCGGAGCCACACAGTGAGCTAGCAGTCTAATCACGGTCTCTCCTCTGCTTCATCCACGTGATCGATTTATAGTAGATCGATTGCGCTGATTCAGCAAGTCCACCGGTCCTAGCAACGGCCGTGCTAGTTACCGGTGCCGGTGTCGACACATGCTGCGTTACACTTTGGACAATGCGGCGATGTGTCGCACCCTGTGGCAACCAGCAGTTCTTCCTAGAACTGCTGTCTTCCTGCAACTTAACTAGGTCATTGAGCAATGACAATGACATCTCATCACATTGCTCAATGGCCTCATCTCATTTAACTTTTAATACAAAAATTGGCGCACAACACGCTGTTGTTGTTACGTGGGTGCGTACGTTTTATCTTTGTTTTTACTTTGTCTATTTTATTTTGTTTATTTTATTTTATTTTGTTTATTATTTCAAACAAAGAATACAATAGCGACCAATTAAGCATTTAAGTATGTAGAAAGATTGAATCATAATACCTGATCTAGAGTAGTAAGTTATGTATTAGGGGAAATGTGTTAAGTTTTATTTTAACAAAGTTTATTTATGGTAAACTTCAAGATGAGAAGGCAGTTGAAGCAAGAAACACGGATGTTGTTGTGCAAAGATATGTGTAGAATGTTTTTATTCAATGATGTATATATAAATGTGACAAACGTTTTGACCTTCGGTTTAAGTCTTTTTCAATATCAATTCTACAAACAATGTAAAAAATAGGTCGCAAAGATTATATAACCGATTATTTTTTTGAAGATACATATTTTAAAAGAAGTATATAACTTACAGAAATATGCTGTTCTTAGAGACGTCGTACAACGAGATATATAAAGATACATGTTGGGAAACGTATCAACGTCTGAGCTGCCAATGACAGATTAAAATTTGAACAGGACATCAAATTGAACAGTGAAAACGAAAAGTTAAAGCATGCGCATAAGAGAGTTTAAACTATATTAACAACGAATAGTAAATAGAATTTGTCTAGATTCTCTGTATCACTGTGCAAATTAAGGCCGTGTGTTTGTTTTTTGATATATAGCGTTTCGAAAATTCAACGTTTGTGATACTGTCTGTCACAATCTAAAATCTCGACATTTTCTCAAGCAAATTCGTGAGAAAAATTAATTCTGTGATCCGTAATAACAGAAGTTTGCGTAGTGTTTTGTTTGATTTGATTTTTGTGTTCGTTAATTCTAGACTATAAAATTCTGCCAGTCTGGCCTACATAAGAAGCCTCACAATCACGGCAATTAATTTTGTAAACAACGAAAGGACAAGAAAGAGGAGGTAAAGGATCTTTTAATACTTTGATGAACCTGGACAATTTGTTTAGACTGTAAAAGGCAAGATGTGTGTCAATCTCTTCAGGAAATGTTAACGAAAATTTTTCAGAGAAATTATGTATGTAAAGCACAGTGTTTCCACTAGAGTGGCCAGAAATTTTCCTTCTTCTTTTCTAAAATTTCCCTTTTTTTCCACATTCTATCTTAACTTTTTCCCATATTTTCCCTCACATATAACAATTTTGTTATCCTATTTATTATTCAAGATAAACTTACAGGTAAAGTTTTCATTTTCATAAAAATTTTACATTACAATCATTTATTTTGTTTCTTTTAATAACTAGTTTTAATGTTATCTTTAGGTTAAGTTAAACAAATGTTTTTTTTTTTAATCAAGAAGAAAAATAGTTTAAACACAAAGTATTATAACCAATCAAACTGAGTAAAAATAATAAATAACAAGAAATATATAAGGCCTTACAAGCCATTCGCAGGATGTTTGAGCGGAAACTGTACGTGTATATATATATATATATACATGTAACAAATTCAACTCGTAAATTTTACAAGTGAGTGTTTTTTTGAATTGAAATCTCAATTCTTAAATTCATACGGGATGCTGGATTTGCATCTCACATATGAGAAACCCCGGATACCCCCCTAACTAATTTTTAAAATATTGCAAAAAATACTCCTCGGCCAGGAGTCGAACCCAGTGATGAAAGTTCTGGCAGGCTAACACATCAAGAGCACCGAGGTGGTAGGGGCACGCACACAGCGAGAACTGCCGTCCGTGTGCGTGACGTCACGCTCGGTAGTTCGGCTCGTGAAAGAGTACAGACATACTATGTTCTGCCTCACTTCCACCAAGCCCGCTACGCGAGCAAGACACTGAGGGTAGAAAGCAATGTTTCGTTGCGCGCTTAGCGTAGCGTATGACAATTACAATACGACAACGCAAAATGCTTTTCTATGACTTGCAATCTTGAAAAAAGTAGATAATATTATTGATAAGTATGAGTTAAACATCTCAAGATGTATTTATTATTACATTTTTATAAATTCTAATTAAAAGTTAACTGCGATATTTTTAAAGTTTTTAGATTATTTTTATATTATTGAAAAACATTTAATATATATATATAAACTATATTATTAGTATTACTAATTTTTCTATATTGGTAATTTGTAAATCACGAAAAGAATCTACATTTTACAGATGCACAATCCTAAAGTATTTAATAAAATATTTTTATATAACATAGCATAGGAATATAATATATTAATTAATTAAATTTTGTATAATATGAAGTAAATATTTTGAGATTATATGTCTGAAAAATGTAGATTCTTGTCATAATTTACAAAACAAAAATATATATAAAAAGAACACTAATAACTTTCAATATTCAAAACACTTTTGAATTCTTTTAGTTAACTCATATGTAATAATTACAAAAAAATATATAATGCATCTTGAAATAATTTACTATCATCAATAATATTACGTTCTTTTTCCAAGACTGTAAATTGTGGAAAAAAATATAAATATATAAATATTGTACGTCTTTGAAAGAAAAATTGTGTGTAAAGCTTTGTGAGACATAAGTTAAATAAAAACATTGATTTAATGTTATATGATATTTAATATAGGTTATCAATTTCCTTTTTTACACAAATTATCCAATATACATATATTCTCATATTAGATCGTTACATCGATGGAGCAGCAAAAATAAAAGTTTAGATGTATTTAGACACGTGGACGCGCACCGTTCAATGTTTTTCACTCGTCTCACACATCCAGATTTCCATGTTGGTGACATTGCAATTTGTGGAATCAATAGACAACGATGTAATTTTTCGAAATACATGAAATGTCATGCATTTCTCCATAAAAAATGAACCGAAAATATTACATAAACTTTGCTACAGAGATCTTTCATGTTACAATATTAAACATTTTTGGAACAATTATGTAATATATAAGTTTTATGTTTTGCAATGATTATAGGTAGTATTGTAAAGAAGTGGTCTTCCGCACTACCCAGGAGGTGCCACTATTAGCGCATTAGGTTTTTTAACGTGGATCTTTGCCTGTAGCCCTATTCTACCACACTTTATTCTTTTCGTGATTTATAAATTGCCAATATAGAAAAATTAGTAATACTAATAATATAGTTTAAATATACAGGGTGTCCCAGAATTGGTTTAACATCTCTCGTAGACAGGTAGAAGGAATAAAACTGAGGTGAAAAGTCCTATACCATTTTGCTAAATTCGCAATAGTTATCGAGATTTTAATTAACAAAGATCCGCGAATAAGCGTGCATCGGGCT
>NW_018022130.1:21427-31916 GCF_002006095.1 Pseudomyrmex gracilis
TTTCACCTCAGTTTTATTCCTTCTACCTGCCTACGAGAGATGTTAAACTAATTCTGGGACACCCTGTATATATTAAATGTTTTTCAATAATCTAAAAATAACCTAAAAACTTTAAAATTATCGCAGTTTACTTTTAATAAAAATTAATAAAAATGTAACAATAAACGCATCTTGAGATGTTTAACTCATCCTTATCAATAATATTATCTACTTTTTTCAAGATTGCAAGTCATAGAAAAGCATTTTGCGTTGTCGTATTGTAATTGTCATACGCTACGCTAAGCGCGCAACGAAACATTGCTTTCTACCCTCAGTGTCTTGCTCGCGTAGCGGGCTTGGTGGAAGTGAGGCAGAACATAGTATGTCTGTACTCTTTCACGAGCCGAACTGCCGAGCGTGACGTCACGCATACGGACGGCGGTTCTCGCTTGTGCGTGCCCCCACCATCTCGGTGCCCTTGGTGCTAGCCTGTCAGAACTTTTATCACTGGTCGAACCTGGAATCTCCGGCTTTCTGTGCTATCGCCTTCCCTGTTAAGCCACCGAGGTACTTGGAGTTAGTCTCGCAATATTCATACATATATCGAAGATGGTCTGATAATGTTGTTAACGCTAATTTTCAGCCAGCGTAATTTTAAACAATTATGACTTAAGGCTCGTTGAAATTAATAACAAGAAATATATAAGGCCTTACGAGCCATTCGCAGAATGTTTGAGCGGAAACTGTACGTGTATATGTATATGCACATGTAACGAATTCAACTTGTAAATTTTACAAGTGAGTGTTTTTTTGAATTAAAATCTCAATTCTTAAATTTATACGAGATGCTGGATTTGCATCTCACATATGGGAGACCTCGGATATCCCGCTAACTAATTTTTAAATTATTGCAAAAAAAACTCCTTGGTGAGATGCAAATCCAGCATCCCGTGTGAATTTAAGAATTTAGATTTCAATTCAAAAAAACACTTACTTGTAAAATTTACAAGTTGAATTCGTTACATGTGTATATATATATATACACGTACAGTTTCCGCTCAAACATCCTGCGAATGGCTCGTAAGGCTTTATGTATTTCTTGTTATTAATTTCAACGAGCCTTAAGTCATAATTGTTTAAAAATAATAAATATATGTACGGTAAGAGTCGTTTGCAGGATGGTGTGCGGAAATATGCGTATATATATATGTACACGCAAATTTCCGCACAATATCCTACAAATGGCTCTTATTACCGTATATATATTAATTAGTTTAAAAACTTCGGAGCTTAAAAAATTCTTTATTAAGTGATTAAAAATAGTTTTACTAATAATAAAGGTAAATGAGAAGCAAACATCTCTTAAAAAAAAACTTAAGGTATCTAGTTTTTAGTGTTTGATTACAAAAATATGAAACACAACATTTACTATTTTTTTTATTACTATTTATTTTATGTGAATTGTGTATGTAGTATACATAAGAGTATGTTACATTCTTAACATATATAAATCTCTAAATATAATAAAAATATACTTAATACAATAAGCTAAAAAACAATAACACATTTTTAAACTAATCAGAAAATAAATTTTATATATAAAATAATCAGTCTTTTCATATTTTTCAAAGAAAATACTGAGAAAATAGTCTTAAAATAAGAAAGAAATATGAAAAGTTCTACTTTTCAACGTAACAATTGAGTTCCATAGAAATATGTTTTGTAGGAATTCAATTTTTACAAAACCTTTTTTAAAAGTACTATAAGTAGTAGTATAAAAGGTTTTAAAGTAGTAAGTTTTTAAATATTTGTATTCTTTTAGTCTTAATATTTTTGATTCTGCAGATGTGCTATTGGAAGTGAATTTCAATTGAGGAACATCACCATTCAAAATTTTTATTGAATCAATTCCTGTATTAGAAATTCCCTCTCTTGTACATAAAATTCCAGCTAGTGACTCAGAACCGATTCGATTTCTTTTATAAGTTTTTACTAATTTCAGTACCCTAAAAATTTACTACTTTTAAAACATTTTTATATTTATCTCGTCCAGTAAGAGCTTTACAAGTTTTTACTTTTCTTCAGAATTCAAATACATCTTTCTTATCGATCTCTTCAAATCTAATGTTAATCCATTTTTTATTGAGATTATTATAATTAATTTCTAAGAACTTATAATATTTTTTTGCAATAACAGAAAGGGGGTTCCTGGGATTACAGTTATTAACATTCTCCGGATTCAAAACTATAGAGTCTTCTTGTAACTGGAAGGCCGGAAATCGTTTCTGAATTTGAAAAAGTGCTTCTATATAAAAAGCTTAAGCTGATTTTTGAAGTGATGTTAAATCATCAATTTGATTATTTAAAATGAAATCTGTAGCTGCAGGGCCCAAATAAATATTGTTTAAAGGAAGCAGATTTTTTCTAAATCAAATTTTAATTTCAAATAATCTGGTTTTTTAAATGTATTTTCTCTTCATGAAATTAGATGCAAGTGTATGATAAATCTCAGTTATCTTAGTTTTTAGTAAAAAAAAAAATTTGTGCTCTTAATTTGAAAAATTGTATTAAAGTCAGTCATTATATCTAGGCCGTATTGTACAAAATACATCAAACATCTTTTTGACGGATTATTTAAAATTGCGAATGTGTAATTATTAGCTACAGTCGGATCTTCTTGAGCCAGAGTTTCCGAGTACACTTTAAGTCCATCCCATTGCTCTATTATCCTTCTGACTCAATTATGGATCGATAACTATCTTGTTTGACTTGGCTTTAAAAGCTTGTGTGGTTTTAAATTGTAGAAATTTTGAAAGTTCTTGTGTCAACATTGTTTGGACTTTTTGCAAAATGATTATATACAATCCTACAAATATCTTCTAAGGAATTGGATAATTTTTGACATGCGTAATCTGCACATAAATGAATTAGATGACAACTACATTTTATAATATAAATTTCTGGGAACTCAGAGTTTATCATTCGCGAAACAGAATGATGCTCGCCCATCATTGTATTAGTAGTGTCTGAGCAAACTTCTATCCAATTAGTCAAATTGATTTTACTAGCAAGCAATGTCTGTTTAAAAACAGAAAAAATATCTTTTGCTGATCCGTATGGACATGGAACTATATCTAGTAAATTAGTTTTGTACGTAAATTCTAATGGACCAAAATACGAAACCATGATAGCAAGTTGTTTATCTGTTGAGACGTCTATTGTTTCATCAATAAAAGGAGAGTAGAGAAACTTAGTAAGATCTTCAATGAGAAGTGTATTGAAATGTCTCCCGAGTCCTTGCCGGATAAGATTAGTTGCTTTTTGTTTTCTTAGAGACACATTTTTCACAATTTCCATGTCAGGCAGAGATTGTAAAAATGGTACAAGTCTTTCAACAATAACAAGAGATAGATCGTTTTCAACAATAAAGGCGCAAATGGCTGCTTCCAAATCGTGGATTTTTTAAATCATACTTGTGAAATTTATATTTTAAGAGGCTGGATATTCTGTATGGATTCCATCTTCCTCAAATGATTCAATCTATTTGAATGTTTAATTAGATCAGATTTTCCTAAACAATAATCAAAATCTGAAGATAGAACTATACTTCAATTCTAATTACATTTATGTCAAAATATTGTATTATTTTTGATATTGTAATTAAAACATAATCAAAACAATTTTATTATTAACAATCAAATTCTTATTACTAACAATTTTATAACAGTAATTATTGTAAAAGTAATTTATAAGACATTTAGTATACAAATACTTGAATTCATGTGAAACTTAAATCTTGCATTTTTGCTTTTCAAAAATTATTATACAATAATCTAACGATATTATTTACCTGGTTTAAGCACAAAATTGCAGATCTTGCATTTTGCCTTAACTTTATCTTGAACAAGCTAATCTTTGAACTTAGGTAGAACAAGCCATTCTTGTTGAAATTTTTTGTTTGATTTGTGTTTTACAAATTTTCGTTTTTTATTTTTTTTCTCTTCCTCCGTGTTGTAACTACCTTCTAATTCTGACATTTCAAACTAACTGGAAAATAATAAAACTTGTTTAAATGGAAAAGTATAAAGGAATTGATAGACTTTTCTAATTTTGTGTCACTATATTAACTAAAAAAAAAAAATTGCTGTAATATTTAATCTTCTTCTACTAACAAAGAAAATAACTTACTTAATTTGTGACTTTATTAAGTTAAATGTCGTAACTAATTGATAAAATACGTTAAAAATGGGAAGTTGCTATCATAATAACGTTAGTTAGTTGCTCAATTCTATTTTGCTTTTACTCTCAATCATAGAAGTAATAACAACTAAGGCACGTTTAAGGCAGTGTTCACAGTTGTAACTCTCTTACAGCATACTGCAGCGGTGAAAAAGATGCGTTAGCAATACTTGCTCGCTCCTGTTGTGCGCATCCTCTCTACCGCTGCAGTATGCTAACAGAGTCAAAACTGTAAACACTGGTTTAAGATGAGTTCTTAAAAGAAAGAATCTGTTCATCACCCGATCCTTTTAAATGGTTCAATTTATGACCATTCAATAGCAGCATACATTAAAATGCTTCTAATGTACGTTTGTTTTATTCTAACAAGGAGAGCGCACGATATGTGACCAATCGATTTCGCCGAAACTTTTTGTATCGATAGGTCACTATGCCAAGTGTTATAAGATAAACGCATAAAACGCACTACTCAAGCGTTCACGAGAAAATCGCAATTAAATATTTTTGAGCGACTTAAGTAGATATGAAATAGAGCGTTTTACCGAAGAGCGCGTGGCGCAGCGGTAGCGCGCTAGACTAGTACTGGCGGTAAAACGCTGCTGATTCGAGTCTCGATGAGTAATATTTTTTTTTTTTTTTTTTTTTTTTTAATAAAATTACTTTGTATATTATAATGCAATTGTTATTCAAAATGAATGTAATTAATAGATTTTTTATTGTGTTTATAATTAATAATAACATCAGAAGAATCAGTGCTATACAAATAAATGTGAAACGTGTTTTATTTAACTGCAAGAAGGCACATTACATGTTGCTTGATAAAATTTATCATAGAATCAATAAAAACAATAATTTTGTCAACAATGTGCGCATCGTACAAATACTGCATTTTTACATTCACAAGGTATTTTTAAAATATCTAATGGGAAACAAACTTCATTTACATTTATAGACTTCTCTTTCATCTGTTAATTTGGACGCGAACCACGCATATTTTAACATATTTGCAAAAATTGGAGCGGACAATTGATGATGTATAATAGAGTGAATTTTGATACAATCCTCGCGAGATGATATTTCGTGCTGTTGTTCTATTAAAGTTGTACAGTTTTGCAAACGCTTGATAAAGTTTTTTATTTGTCTATAAAAATAAACATCACATGGTTGACATAACGGTGTGCATTTTGATAGAACCATTTTAATGCTACATGTACTTGTATTGTCATTGTCTACAAAAATTTTGTCATATAATGCAGGATTTGTTTGTCTGCCCCACGAATCTATCAATAGAAGAAATTTCTCTTTTTTTACGTATTGTGATATTACTGTTTTAAAAAATTGTGTATATAACTGTGTTGTATGTTTTCCGATTTTGAGCATGTCACTACAACATTTGTATATATTTTAACATATTTATCAACATTTTGTTGTATTTTGGCCCGAACACACCTGTCGCTTCTTGTAAATATATGAATACATATAGTAATAATTTGCCAGACATAGTAATCGCATATTGTGTGCTGTGTACGTATGACTTATCTTATTAATACTNTTCTTTTGTACAAAAATTGCTTTCGTCTCTCGCAGAGATAGAGTTCTGTCATACGTTGATTGATACTGACATCTTCCAACATACAATTATATGTATTGATTAAACAGATTTAAATATATTATTACTTATTTCTTAAATATATTATTTAAAGTAAAGTTACAAGAGAGATATTATATGTGATATTGTAAAGAAATTATTATTTACCTGTTTGGTCTGTGTGAATAATGAAATCCATGTGAAAATTAGGAATTAATACTTTTATCTGTGTTCGGAAGATATCTGCTGCAGCTAATATCTCGTCTATTGTGTTTGTTTCTTTTGCGGATACGAATTTTGTAATTTTTCTTTGTCTAATCCTGTGCTCCTTTTTAAATTTTGTGACTCACCGATCAGATGACTTAAAATTCAAATTGTTGAATTGACGTGCAGCGCTCAGCGCCCATTGTTGTAAATTTCTTGTCGTCACTTGCTGATAACTATTTCTAGCTTCTATAAAGCGATCATATGTCCAGGAGTTAATGATAGCGTATTTGTCTCTTGTCGTTTCTCCACGTTTAATATCTTCTTTCTATCTATATAAAAGTTTCATGCTTTTTAAACGTGTACCTCCTTTTTTTTGTAAAGTTTTGAGAGTCCAGTTTAAATGCTCCGTGGCCACATTGACGATTTTACTTTTATATTCCAGAGGAATGTATTTTGTTGCTGTAGTTTCTTTTTCTACCGTATATTGATCAGAATAATCGTCGGAATAATCGTCTTCTGCCTCTTTAAATTGACATTCTTTGTCGTCACATTCTGCTGTACATTAATTCCTCTGTATCCACAAAAAACATGTTGCCCAACATTTCAACAATAGATGTATACATATGTTTGTTGATGTATACATTTGTATTGTTTTATTGTTAATTGTTCCAGATGATTCTCGGGCCATAAGATCATTTTCAATAAGTAAGTTTTCCAAATACACCATAGCATTTTTTAATCGTAATTTTGATACGTCACTGTGAAGTGAATTAACATCACATTCCTGTTCTGATGACAAACCTGATGCACATTCCATTTCTGTTTTTTCGTATACTTTTCTTTTCCGTTCTGTCGCTTCTACTAGCGTGGACAAAATCGTTTTCGTTACTGTGTAACGAACTTCCCCTTCTTTTCTTATTCTTTGTAACAGAATAAGCCTGCGTTCTGGAAGGAAATTTGTTTTACAAAGATATCTAATGAATCATAAAGATAGAATGATGCAACAGCGCTGATAGCGCGCTCTCCGAACGCAGCCAAATAAAACACATAAGACATAACAAGTCATGTAAAATATAGATTTTCAATACAGGCAGTGAATCGAAACGCAGAAAAGATTGTTTTTTACCTGCTTTGAAAGTAACGGTCGAATGCTATAAGAACATTAAAAAAATTATTTCAAATTATTTCTGTAAAAAACAAGAAAGTAGAATAAAGTAATGCATCATAAGTTAAAAAATAATAATTTGAAATAATTAATCTACAATATCGAGGATGACCTCCGGTTCCGGATTCAAAAATTAACGAAGATAGAAGAAGGCAATGGGAACCAATTACTGATTAGAATGTAATTAACGACAACGTATATAAGTATGTTCCAAACGTTTTGACTATATTTTTTAGTCATCTTCAGTGGGAACTACAAATAGTAATAAAAATACATGTGGCAATTGCAATAATCATACAAAATAAATATTAAATAAAAAACAAAAATGAATATAGACGCAACATATGTGAAAACTACAGTAATTGTATATGAACAAATTCACCGATCAACTGGAGACACACACCTTAATAAGGAAACAGTACGTAAAATGACGACATAAATGTGTTAAACTGTCGTCGATACTAATGATCGAAAGTCGAACTTTGTGTTCGTGTGTTTGTGTTGTCAAACAACCCCATCTGTGTGTATGTGATAGAATTAATTTTGTCCAACAGCGGGAGATATATGTCATCCAATAATTCAGTGTCTTTGTTAACGTTTAAGCTATGATCATTCAATTTAATGTGTAACATTTCTGATGTTAAGCGTTTAGAGTAATTTCTTTCATTATCCAATATTCTCACTGAGTGCCATCGAAAAGAATGACCATAATTCAAGCAATATTCTGAAATAACAGAAGACTGTTGTTTTTTTTGACATAATTTATATGTTCTTTAATTCTTGTTGCAAGTTGTCTTTTCGTCTGTCCTATATAACTGAACTCACAAGAATCACAGGATATTTCATAAACAACATTGTTACGTTTGTCTATCGGAACATAATCCTTGTGTGTTTTTATAAATTTGTTAAGCAAATTTATGTTTCTGTAAGCTGGTCTGATTATATTATTATTTCTGATTGCGACTTTAATAAGAGAATCAAAAATGCGTTCAGTGTTTGGTATGAATGGAACTACGCAATAATGAGTTGGCGGTTTGTCATTGTTGTCTAAAGAATTATTTTTAAGGTGTTTGTTGAGTTTATTGGAAAACAACATTTTAAGCCTTCTGTTGATCATTTTAAAAATAAAGTGAAGTGGATAGTTATTAGTTAAAAGAGTATCAATAACATAAGATAGATTTTTGTAATAATAAATGGGATCTGATAGTAAAATAGATCTGTCAACTAATGTGAAGACAGTGCCTATCTTGTGGTTTATTGGGCTAAGTGACAAATAATTAAGATATCTTCCTAAAAAAGAGGATTGTTTATGGTACCAATCACAACTGATTACTCTGTTTTTCAGGATGATATCCACGTCCAAAAAGCTAATGTGGTTGTTTGTTGGTAGTTCCAAAGTGAAATTGTACTCTGTCATAAATGGAATTAAAAATGTCTAACGTCTTTTTTATTTTGTTTGTAGGAATAGTAATAATAATATCGTCAACATATCTGAAGTAAAATGTTATAAAATAAGGAAAAGATATAATGATGCAAGATCTAGAACTTGAAGCACTTAATGAAGATGACTAAAAAATATAGTCAAAACGTTTGGAACATACTTATATACGTTGTCGTTAATTACATTCCAATCAGTAATTGGTTCCCATTGCCTTCTTATATCTTCGTTAATAATTAATCTATTTTGTTCTCTTGTTTTATGAAACATATTTTCAATGTTTTTTCCAAATATTTACTTTAATATTTATTCATATTTCTAATATTTTTTCTATTATGCTCAGAGCCTTATCCACAGATATTTAATAATACTAGATTGCCAACTTCTTATATACAGTGATATTTGTTAATCAAATATTTTAGATATAGAAATATAATAATTACAGCAGCCAATCAGACGGCGCTATGTTATGTGCCGCGATCCTTGTCGCCGCTTAAGGTTACGACTTTATCTACTTCCTTCGTTGACACATACAACCCGCTGAAATCATACACTAATGAACACAGCCCGATAAACTTCCTCTTCTTACAAACCCTCTCCCTAAATTCCTTCGTCGCCCGTTGCATGAATCTATGATTCACTAAAAGTCAAATATTACGCCTTAGGAACGAAGGTCTAGCTCACACGTTTTTAGTTTAAGACAAGTCAGTTCTCGTTTGCAGCTCAGACAAGCAACACTGCCTTTCACATTAATAAAGCACCTCACAGAAAGTATCCTGCATATTTCTTTTATCTTATTACGTGGCTATCCGGCACGTAACAACTGGTGGCAGCGGTGGGATACACTGTGAAAAGTGCAAAATTTTTTTTGCTGAATCTGGGCTGGTTGCTGCAAAATTCCGAATCAGAAAGGAAGCAAAGCGTGAGACACATCTCGAAGCTTGGAATTCGAAAAAACTTCGCAGTCTTCATGGCAAGATTATCGAAGTAGAAGATCCAATGTCAGCTGCAATTTACTATTTGGCGAATTGAACGAGAGTACGCTCTAAGTGATCTGCTGAGTTCCTGCCTGTCAACCGATAACACCTCGACGTATAGTTCGCGTGTCGATCTACTCTGAAATAAAAGGCGACATCATCAGGACGCTCCAAGCACAGCAGCTAAGTGAGAAAAGAAGAACGACAGCGACAACGAGACTCCGTGGACGGCCAGCACGAAAAAGGTCACCTCTCATCATCAACCTATTTTCAGCGGCGTGAAGCATCCTATCATCGACATGCTGCGCATTGTATTACTGTAAGCTCATGAATTTTGTAAATTTTAGAAATATTGAACCGCATTATAATTCCGACAGTTCGGAAAGTACCTCATTAGATAGTTATAGTAACAACACTAATTCCGGTAATAATCGCGAAACTTCGAATATTGAAATCAATATTGTTGTACCGCTACGACGGTACTGGATTCTTTATACAGGATCTTTCCGTTTGGATTCGGAAAGAAGTAACTCCGCCTTTGTTCAACAGTTTAATAAACTTTATTTGACGATTTACAGTTTAGCTTCTTAATACAAGTACGACGACTCAGCGGTAGCTCTCGAACTTCTATTCTCAACTCTGTCACATCACTTTTTATATCACTGAATTGAGAGCATCACCTTGCCTTACTCTAAACAACGTTGCTCGAGTTGACCGCGCAACGCACTCATCTTTGCTTGATCAGCTCTCGAAAACGAATCTGCCGTCCTTGCTGATCAAGCAATACTTTTTTTTTACAACACATTTAACCTTTAGAGGACGGGAAAATTTTGGTTCAAATCGACCTTTTAATTTACCCGAAATGTATGTATAATTTTATCGGATTAGTCGGTACA
>NW_018022131.1:0-23677 GCF_002006095.1 Pseudomyrmex gracilis
TTGAGTAAAATGTCTCAGAAAAGATCCCTTAACCCAGCTATAAAGCAGTCTATTTATGTTTTTTCATATTTTCTGTAATAAACAACTTTTTCGAGAAAAAAATTTTTGTCCGGATTTAAGTGGCGGACCCTGTATATATATATATACGCATTTTTCCGCACACCATCCTGCAATCGGCTCATATGACCGTAAATATATTTTGTAGTTTAGTAACTAATAATATAGTTCATATATATATTAAATGTTTTTCAATAATCTAGAAAAAAAAATATAATCAAAAATTCCAAAATGAAAATATGATGAACTGGGCGATAATAGAGTCAGTGCAGGATGGAATGCAGAAGTAAAAAACAGTATAATTTAGATGAAAAACGTTTCGACTTTATTTTTAAGTCCTTTTCAATTTCTATAAATAAAGCGTGTATTATAATAATGAAGGAAACAGATTAAGATTTCAGTACATTAAACAAATTAAGATTTCAGTACATACCGTAAAAAACAAAGTGTAATAGTTTAAAATAGTCAAATTATAAAATTCATTTACAAATGTGTTATCAAAATGTCAAGAAGAAATGGATAGATCCAACTCATTTGAAATATAACGATTGACTGAGAGGAAAGAAAATTGCTCCCTCTGTATGTGTGTGTGTATTAATAATCTATTTTACCGAGTAAAGGTAAGTAAATTTCATTTAAGACTGTGGAGAGAATTGCGGGCTAATCTTCCACGTTTCGGCGAATATCATTACGAGCATTATATTGCCGAATTTTTGTTCAAAAGAATACATAGGTTTGATAAACATATTGATGCTTTTTTTGATATTATGAGCAGACTACATCCAATAAATAGTTGAACATACTTGCAATATTTTTTTGTGAATCTTACACGTATAAAAACAAGTATATTTAGATGTATATAGACAGTATACGTCGCAAGCAAACATAAAGTCAAGGTAACTTCTTACAATCATAACTTTTTACCAAAGAGCGAGTGACGGCTAAAATCTCTTGATTGTTACTTACAAACATGTCTTTGACAACATATGTAAAGGTCAAGGTCATTGGAGCTGAGTCCGTCTTTCTAAACATTTACCTTTAAAACTAATTCTAATTTAAAAACTTATATTTATTGAAAGTACAAATTAGTTCGGTCCGTTTCCAAAAGATGGCTCCGGCTGTTGTGAATGGTTTATAATGACAACTGATTTTTGCGGTTTCAGAGAAGTTAGACATGTGCTAATAATATACAGTTTATATCGCTTTGAGTTTCATACAAAAACCTTGATTTTTACTGTGTTTAAAATGTCGAATTTTGTGTTAACCAAGCAGCATTTGCGGGAGGTTTTAATTTTCTGCTTTAATTGAAAAAAAGTGCAGCTGAAGCCCATCAAATGCTTGTCGAAGTTTATGGTGACACTGCTCCAACTGATAAATCATGTAGAGAATGGTTTTGACGTTTCAAAGATGAAGATTTCAGCGTTGACGACAAGCCTCGCTCTGGACAGCCAAAAAAATTCAAAAACAAAGACTTGGAGATATTACTCGAAGAAGATCAGAGTCAAATGCAAGAGAAGCTTGTAGAATCATTAGGAATAACACAACAAGCATTTTCTGTACGATTGAGAGCCATGGGAATGATTCAAAAACAAGAAAATTGGGTGTCTTATAAACTGAAATCGAGAGACGTTGAAAGGCGATTTTTCACTTGCGAGTTGCTGATTCAAAGGCAACAAAGAAAAGATTTTTTGCATCCGATTGCGACTGGAGATGAAAAGTGAATATTCTACGACAACTCCAAGAAGAAAAAATACTACGCTAAGCCCGGTCAATCGTTGCCATCGATCTCAACATCAACACCAAAGCCGAACATTCATGGTTCGAAAATCATGCTCTGTATCTGGTGGGACCAAAAGAGTGTTGTTTACTATAAGCTGCTGAAACCTGGCGATTCTATTACAGGCGATCTGTATCGGCTACAATTGATTCGTTTGAGCTGTGCATTGCGAGAAAAACGACCGGAATACGAGCAAAGACATGATGAAGTTATTCTTCTTTATGACAATGCTCGGCTTCAAAAGTCGTAAAAAATATTTGGAAACGCTCAAATAGGATGTTTTACCGCACCAACCGTATTCTTCGGACATTGCTCCTTCTGATTACTGATTGTTCTAAAAGATGCAGCACGATTTGGCAGATCACCGGTTCACTTTTTTTGCAGAAATCGAAAATTGGCTCCAAACTTGGATCGCCTCCGAAAACGAGTCATTTTTTCGAAATGGAATTCGAAAATTGCCTGAGAAATAAGAAAAAGTAGTAGCCAGCGATGGACAATACTGTAATTAATCTGTTCATTCATTTTGGTTTGAAATAAATGCATTTTTGAACACAAAAAACGGACTGAACTAATTTGTACTCTCTATACTAAGTGTTTTGTAAATTCATCATCTAATTATTTGCCAGTAAAACTTTTATTGTACAATTTAATTAATAAATATATGATAACATTGATTCATCAGAATCAGCAAAGTTATAAACGTTGTTATAGATAATAATTAATATAAAGTATAATCTATTATATATTCAAGAAAAAAGTATTATTACAAGAGAAAAAATTTTATATGCGTAAATATATAAAAAACGGCAGGGCCGCATAATAAAAACATATATATAACTATATATAAATACTAGTTAGATATATTCAGTTTAAATATAAAGTTCAGTTTAAATATAAAGTCAATATTGTATTTATAAAAAAATCCATTTTCATATCGGTGAATTAATATGTAGCCAAAACATTTAATTTATCACAATTGAGTATTTTTTTTCTGACGATATTTAAATGCAGCAAACATTGCAATATCGCATTTGCACAGGATGAAACTTTGTCAGTATTTTGGAAACCACAAATGACCCAAGCAGTATTTCTTCGGATACTTTCATGTAGTTCTTGTTGTACAGAAGCAATTACTTTTGATATTGTTCAAGGGGTATCTTTTACTCAACGAATGTTTTGTTTTGAAACAGCAATCATTTCTGCGTCTAGTTTATAAAGTTGTTTTAACCTGTTGTATTCAATAATAGCTTCTTCACTTGCTTTTACAGCTGAAGGGTTAAAATTAATTAAATGCAATCCTTCTAGAGTTGTTACTCGTGACAATGCAACGTAAATTTTTGACTAGGACTAAATATCGAAGTACCTATGTCCATAGTAGCATTGAACAATTTCAATCCTTGGCTTTTATGAATAATGATTCCATAACTTAAAGACAATGGAAATTGTTTTCTAATAACATAAGCTTTTTCCATNACCTGAAACTTGACATTTACTTTCTCAATTAAAACTTCTAAATCTGACGACAAGCAAAGTTGTATCTTTTCTATACATATATTTACTATTCGAAATATTTCTAATAACCGAAACCACTGTACCTATTGTACCGTTTACAAGTCCTAAGCTAGCATCAATAATTGCGTCATAACTTTTGCTCCGATTTTAATAATAATTGTTTTTAAAAGTCCGGCTGTTCTAGAAGTATTATCCTCTCCATCCGACAGTACTTTTAAAACTTTCTTTTTTACAAAACTTTCAGAGAAAGTTCGGAAAGTTGTAAAAGAAGCGGAGTACATTCTATCGTATCCTCCACAATTAATATTATTAAAACAATTACTTTTTTATAAAAAAAATTTCTACACGTCTATAACAATAGAACTGTTTTTAAGATATATAAAAGTATGTTATAAACATACGATGCTTCCCTTTAGATACAATAAATGATAATGAAACAACTATATATAATTAATATTCTTAATTTATATTATAATGTATTGTTAAAGTAATATTTTATTTTTGTAAATCTTTTTATTCAATTATTATTATTTACTTACTCTCATTTATTTATATATAATCTCTCGCTTGTATACTCATATAAAAATATTTTAAAATAAAAATGATACATGCATTTATATTTAATTCAATTTCCTACTTTCTTCTGAACATTTTTGTAAAAAAAATGATATGTCAGTGATATGTAACTGTAATTGTTTGTGTCTTAATTGCTTTTTTCACATATATTTTTTTTGTCCACTATAATAAATATATGAATAACAATAATAATGGATACTCTATAAATGTTTTCAACTTATAATTGTGTCAGCGTATTGTCAGTCAAAGCACGAAAGCAATGTTGAAAAATCGAGCTGGCCAGCATCAAGAACATCGAGATGATAGAAGTACACAGCGCGTCAAAAATTTGTGAAGTAGGCGCGGAGATCTAAAGGCAAGAGGGGCGGTTTTTCTTAGGAATAAATAACGCGACACAGTTGTTGATAAACGATTGCTACTAGTTAGCCGGAGATTCCAGGTTTCAACTCCTGGCTGAGGAGTTTTTTTTTGCAATATTTTAAAATTAGTTAGGGGGTATTCGGGGTCTCTCATATGTGTGATGCAAATCCAGCATCCCGTATGAATTTAACAATTGAGTTTTCAATTCAAAAAACACTCACTTGTAAAAATTTACAAGTGGAAGTCGTTACATGTGTATATATATATACACGCATAGTTTCCGCTCAAACATCCTGCGAATGGCTCGTAAGGCCTTATACATTTCTTGTTATTAATTTCAAAGCGAGCCTTAAGTCATAATTGTTTATTTATTTTAAATAAAAATCAAAAAATACATTAATTAAAGTATTGCCCATCGCTTTCTACTACTTTTGACCATTTTTCGGGCAGGGAACAAATACCGTGTCGGAAGAACGCTTCGTCTTTAGATGCAATCCACGAATCGACCTATTTTTGACAATCTTTGTAAGAAGTGAACTTTTGCTCAGGCAGGCTATGAACCATCGAACGAAACAAATGGTAATTAGAAGGAGCATCATCTGGAGAATACAGCGGGTGGGGTAAGACTTCCCATTTAAGTGTTTCCAAGTTAGTTTGTACCGGTTTTGCGACGTGCGGACGGGCATTGTCGTGCAGCAAAATGACTTTGTCCTGTCTTTTGGAGTATTCCGGCCGTTTTTCTTTCAATGCACCGCTCAAGCGCATCAATTGTAGTCGGTAGCAATCCCCAGTTATGGTTTCATTCGGTTTCAGCAGTTCATAATAAATCACACCCCTCTGATTCCATCAAATACAGAGCAGGAGCTTAGACCCATGGATATTCGGCTTTGCCACTGATGTTGATGGTTGGCCGGGCTTAATCCATAACTTTACTCGCGTAAATGAGGTACGGAGTACCTCGAGCAGCGCATGCGCACTTCGTTTGCGCATATACTTGGCGTGAGGCACTATCGTGCCTCTTGATTTTGTAAAATAAGTTTTATAGAGAAATATTATTTCGTAGTAATAAATCAATTTTTAATTTCTTAATGTTTAATGTTTTACTTTATACAGTTAAAGTATATAGCTCGTAGTTATTTTGTGTCAAGTTTTAAGACAGTTTATTAAACAAAGTTATATCGGAGGTGTTGCCAGCGCAAAAAAAGTTTTCCTATCCGTTTTCTGAATTAATTGTTTATCATAAATTTATTATAAATTGAAAGTTTATAGTTTGTAGTTATTTTGTGGCAAGTATCAAAACAGTTTACTAAAAGTTATATCAGAGGTGTTGCCGGCGCGAATAACGCGAACCACTACCACTACGCGTGCCTCTTGATTCTCTTTTTCTCTTTCTAACTCACACGTCTTGTCTTTGTTTCTTTTTCTTCTTTCAACGCGCTCGTATATACGCCATCTGGTAGTAGGCATACGAACATGCACACGACGATGACTATGACGTTTCTGAATGTAAAGTTTACACGCATTGTTGTTTATCTTCCATTATCTCGGTTCAAAAGCCACAGACCAAAAAAACGTAAAAGTACTTTTTTTAAAATGTTTTTTCTGAATTGATTAAAACTAAAGCGAATTTGATCGGATCAGTTGTTACTGAGATATTGCTCTATGGAAATTTTCGCTTTTTTCAATACCTGAATTTTGCGTATAAAAGACATTGTGTGTTTGCGCAATTCGAGCGCCACTTTGTTGCGCGTGAACTTCGCGCGATGCACTATCGTGCCTTTTGATATATTTTATATAAAATAATCAGAGTAGGGCTTTTCAAATTTGGCTACTCTTTGCGCTTGCTGTTTGTCGCATAATATCGTATTGTTAATTCTTCAAAGATATATCTATGGCGAACTCGAGATGAATAAACTCCAAATAAGAACTCTGCATGACAAAGATTTACTTCTTCGGTCTTTAACAATTCTAAAATAGAAGTCTAGTACTTCATAATGTTACGTCCTGGCCTTTGGTTACAGTTGCGCCTCTGCGGAAGAATGCAACTGATACACGATACACTTATGTGTGTTCTATCGCTACACACTGACTCAATGAGATCAGTCAAGTATGCAAGTGAGACTGTTCGGTGACGTAGACAAATCAACAGGGTTTTCCGATATTACTTAGCTAACGTCTTCTCACTTGTCGGTCCCTTTTTAAGTCTTAGACACGAGTCTAATTTACCTGAAAAGGGACCTGGCGATTGCGTACAGTTGATTCGAGCGAGTCGTATTTTGTTAACATTTCAGACGAAAACTATTGTTATCTACCTCGCAACTCTCAGAACGCCGATTTTTCTCGAGCGATACGTCACATGGAAAGCAACTCCTTGCCGTGATGAAAGTGTTTGAAATAAATAAAGTAGAAATAAAGTAATTCGAAAATTTGCGATGATACTCGACAATGAACAAAGAACTATCTAGACAATAATGAAGCCAATGTCCCTTACGTAGATATGATAATTAAAGAAAAAAATACGAAAAAAATGCGAAAATTGACTGTTTTCTCTATTTTAGAATTGTAAATCCGTAGATACCAATACTAGTTTTCAGAGTTTTCACCAGTTTTATAGTGAAACGAGTCTTATTTTGAAACTTGGTTAAAATAAAGCATTCTTTTTCTTTTCAGGCTGTAACGGAGCCGATTTTCTATCGGCTTTGCCCGGCCTTCCGCCTGCCGGACAGCTCGGTTGGCGCCAAGGATCGGGAAGGGGAAAGCGTGAAATTGCGACACTCGGTTATTTTAATGCTGTAAGGTAGTGGAGGTTTATTCATTTAATCATGATATTTACAGTGGAGATAGCTTGAACGGTATTTAATGCCAACGGTATTTACAACGGATATTAGATGATTCGGATTTATCGGCGCGGTGATTCTGCGCGGAATGATTCGCGCGGATTAATAACGGTCGGTGCGGTCAGGATTAATCCGGACGCGACGGCTTATAACTAATCTTAAACCTATGGGGTATATTTACACGGGGGGACGTCTGTACCTAGAGGATGTTCCGGGCCGTGAAAACGGCCGGTTGCGTCGTGAGAACGACTGTCTTTGGGTGGCGGTTACAACGGCCGTTTGAGTCGTGAGAACGACTGTTTATCGGTGTGGCAGTGACAACGGCCGATTGAATCTCCGGGGTCGTGGAGCCGACGGAGACGGTGTGCACCGAGGTGCCGGGAAGAATCGAGACAACGCCTCGATCCGTACGGTCAGGATGGTGTTCGAGACAGCGCCTCTAGCGCCGGGTTCTGTCAAGACAACGCCTCGACCGGACGGTCAAAATGGTGTTCGAGACAAGCGCCTCTAGCACCGGGTTCTGTCGAGACAACGCCTCGACCGGACGGTCAGGATGATGTCCGAGACAACGCCTCTCGCACCAGGTTCTGCCGAGACAACGCCTCGGCCGGACGGCCAGGAAGTGGTGCTCGAAACAGCGCCTCTAGCACCGGGTCTTGTCGAGACAACGCCTCGACCGGAGGATTCTAAGTCCGAGATAACGCCTCGGCTCTAGGAAGGATCGCTCTTGAGACAACGCCTCGAGAGCTCGGGAAAAGAACTGGCCCCGACTGCCGAAATCGCTCGGCTTTTATACCCCGGAGCGGCCTATGGTCCGTCCGGGGTCGGTGTGCGGTACGCGCTTGTTTGTGCGCTGTATCACGCACCTGTGCCGTGTCGCACGGGCACAGATCTTCTCCGGTTCACGTGCGTTCTTACCTGCTATATTTCTGCGGCTTGACTTATAGATCGGTACGCGAAACTATTGCTTGACGCGTGGAACGGTCGGAACTATAGTTCGCTATATTGCGACGCAAGGACGGGAACATAATGAACTGATAAATATGGTAAATGAATATATAATCAAAATATAAGAATACAGACAAATGAGGAATCAATATAAAGAGAAATAAAAAACGAACAGTAATAATAATAGTAATAATAGTAATAATAAAACAAAATAATAAGAGTAATAATAATAAGGATAATAGTATAATAGTATGTACATATATACAGGTGACGGGGCTTACCTCGTCACAAGGCAACATTTAGGACTATGTTAAATGACCTTACCATACATATCATAGTTAAACCAAGTTTATGGGCTTCAAAGGAAACCTTTAGTTTTATTTCAAATCCAAATTCAAAATCCATAAAATAGAAATATATTTAACCAGCTATATAATTAACACCATTATATCTTTTTGTTCTATGTAAAAAAGAGAAGACAATAATGTTACGTCATGTGACAACATTTGTATCATTTGGCACGATCCAAACAATCAAAAAAAATGTGACACTATCTGGATAATCAAGATGAGACTTTTGATTTGGTTTGTCAAAGTAAGAAACATTATTAAAAACAATTATATTCTCTTTTTGCAAAAATATGCTGATTTGCTATTGTTACGTCCTGGCCTATAGATACGGTCGGGCTGTGGTGTGACGCAACATTAAACGTTTTCTACATCTCTCTTTACAGTGGACACGGAAGTCCCGCTGTGAGAAAGTCGAGAGAGTTTGTTTATATTTGTGGACAGGTCAATGGCGTACGCCGATCTTACTCTGTCTAGCGAACACTCACTTGTTGGTCCATTTTTAGGTCTGAGACGCAAATCTCATTTACCAAAGACGGGACCTAGCGATTTTACCGAGGAAGTAAGAGTGGGTAGAGAAGGATAACAAAGAATTATTCTTTAGTTTGATTCCACACATTATAAAGTAGTTATATTTATTAAAAAAAAAACAAATCAAAATCTTAGCAAATTGCTAACATACAGGTGTGTTGAAACTAATACAATGACGGAGCGCATAATTGTTTCGTACAAAGTAATCTATAAGCTAGGGTGCAAGTGTAAGAGAGTGGTCGGAATACAAGTTGTTTAGTGCAGCCAGCCTCTTTAATCAATGTTTACGCAACTTAGATCATCTTAGAAATGTATTTCCTTATGTCAATTGACAAATTCGGTTTTGTTTCATTTCTTAGGTTCCGATAGGTTTAATGATAGGAATAAATTTGAATGTGTCATGATTCTAAAACTGATATTTGGAGATAAACGGGCTTTGTTTGTTTCCGTGAGTTAGAAAGGAAAAAAAAATAATTCGGATGCTACCCGGAACGGCTATGCACCGTGAGTAGCTCTTCCGAAAAATTCGAATGCCACCCGAAACGGCTATGCACCGTGAGTAGCTCTTCCGAAAAACTCGAATGCCACCCGAAACGGCTATGCACCGTGAGTAGTTCTGTAAAAAAATTTGGATTTTTGAGCGCGTCTATCTATTCGTTTATTTTAACCATTTTTCTCGATTTTTCCGAAAATCAGTCGCGAAGTTGGGAAGTAAGTACGCGAACAGTGGAACCTCCGAATGAAAATAATTACAATATGGACTTACTATTTGCTGCGGACCAGTGATGTTGATTAATAAAAGGTTTTAGGCTGTTGCGGCACAGTAGTTTACTCTGGGATCTTACATTCTGCACTCACTGTCACTCACTCATTCGCTGTGGTACTTCTAAAATCTGCGGCTCTATCTGACTCCGATCTCGAGAGTCCCGGCTTATATACAATTTTGAGTAAGCAAGGACTCTCCCAATCGGAAAATTCAGTCGAGCTTCGCCAGTTTCCATTTGTTAGTTAGTAGTCAGATAAACTTCGTGAGATCGCCAATCGGCAACGATCTCTCGGCTCGTCCGATTTTCCGGAGAAGGGAAAAGAGAGAATGTTGGTTTTTCAATCACGCCTCATAGACCCTTTGCTATTTGTTTATAATAAAGTTTTTGTGGATTACTCATGGCGTCGGAATTCTATTTGCTCCGGCTGCTCTAAGTTTTATGAGCGGTGTTCTTCCTGGTCCAGAGATATCCGGGTTTGTTTAGGATGTTTAAACAATAAGTTGAAAATTTCGGGTTATTACCAGGCGCGGTTTATTTTTTCGGACGCCGATGTGATTTCCGTTTGCTCTCCTATCGTTTGGAGTCCAAGTCTTCAAACAATAGGAGGTCTACTCGGATTATTTATTGCTTTTTATTATTTACTAAAAGGGAAATTTGTTATGCGTTGGCGCGTCGCGTTGCAAGAAAACAGGGCCCGTGGAGTCCCCAGGACGTAACACTATATTAGAGTTATCATTTTGAATTCCGAAAATCTAACTTTACATTCGTGATCAGTAATTCAAAAACTTCTAAATATTTACTGAATAAATGCTTATATAAAAAAACTTGTCACTCAAAGGCTAAGAAGTCATTCAAAGTGGTTCTTTAAAATAGGACACCAGAATTGCATATAGATGCCATTTTCCTCATACAATTTTTACATTCTACGATCGAAATAACATATATCTATAGATACTAGCTTTTTGAGTCTTTCAATATAAAATATTAATGAAAAAAACCATTCCAAAACGTCGAATTTATGAAAACTTAGAACCCTATGTGACTATCTGATTTTCTAACAAAGGCTTAACAAAAGACGAATTTCATTTTCCCTATACTTCTGGGATGTGACACTATTTTTTTCTTTTGATATAAGATCCAAATAACAATTTTTTTATATTACCAAAAATTCCGAAAAGGAGCAAAAATTAGACTTTTTAACATCTTCCTTTTTCCACTTAACAAACACTAACTCATGTCAGCTAAAAAGGATATCTTGAAAAAATTCTCTTGAAAATCTATTGAATGCAAAGCCAAAGCCGTTGCATTAAATCTCGATATCTTTCTAGTTTTGGCTGCAAAGTTGTTCGTCAATCGTGTTTGCATGCATACAAGGTGTACCACAAAAAAAAAACGCTGAAATAACTTTTGAAGAGTTTAAAGTATAGAATTGAAAGAAGGATGGGTAAAAAGGGGATGTTGACCACTCCCCTTGTGCGGGCAGTAAAATTTATGTTGATTACTGTTGCTGAGGTCCTACAGAATGTGAAAAACCCATTTTGAAGTCTAGGAACTAATAGGAACTTGGTAAGACGTGACAATAAAGATAAAATCTTGAGAAACAAATCTTGAGATATATCAACTATTTGCAAATATCAATATATTATCACGATATCTGAAATACGGTTCAATCAATCTTTGCAAAATATGATACAAAAATACTTTTGGATCAGAGGCAAATCCTTATCAACGTTAAGCAACATAAGCTCACTCACGTGAGGGAAGTTGAAGCATATGCGGAGTTCTATCAAAGCATGGTACAATATCTTATCGAAGATGTTATCCGTTTATCAGCATGCACTATAGAGAACATCTTTGTTCAGGAGATTTCAGATCTTGCAGAAGACAGCGATAATAATTCTGAAGAGGAAAGTGAGGAAAAATAAGAATAAACACCCCAAAAGACACACACACACACACACACACACACATATATATATATATATATATACATATATGTTCGTGTATATGTATGTATATACATACAGAGTGTCTCATAATGACGTCTCACCGCTCGTAAGCAAAAAGAAGGGGTTATTCTAAGACGAAAAGTCTTATATCACTTTGGAAAATTCGCAATAATTAACGAGATATGAATTAATCAAGATCCGCTAATCAGCGTGCATCCAGCGTAAGGACAGCCCAGTCTGTTGCGCCGTACCGACGGAATACAATAGCGGGGATAGCGCGCTGCCCGAACGCAGCCTATATGCTGTCTGTGTATGCACATGTTAGTCTATTAGTTCCTCCCATTTTGTTGCTACGGCGCGACAGACTGGGCTGTCCTTACGCTGGATGCACGCTGATTAGCGGATCTTTATTTATTCATATCTCGTTAATTATTGCAAATTTTCTAAAGTGGTATAGGACTTTTCGTCTTAGAATAACCCCTTTTTTTGCCTACGAGCGGTGAGACGTCATTATGGGGCACCCTGTATGTATATACAGGGTGATTCAGAAAAACCCGTTATCCTTGAAAATACATATTCTTGACTAATTTCTAAGACAACTTTTTATTTGGAAAAATTTTGTCTGAAGCTTACTTTTTGAGTTATTAATAAAAATAGTTGACTTATCACAAGTTGGATACAAGAGGCAGGGGCGGCGCAACTCACCGTCAGACGCGGGCGATTACGTGTGGTGCCTGACGCAATCAGCTTATTGCTACACACTGTTTCTGTATCTTTTTCTGTCTCTCTCTCTCTCTCTTTCTCTCACTTATTTATTTACTCATTCGTAAGTTGTATCATTTAATACGTGCATCACATAAATCACTGTCAATCACGGTGAGTTGCGCCGTCCCTGCCTATTTCTTGGATCCGACTCATGGTACGTCAACTATTTTTATTAGTAACTCAAAAAATAAGCTTCAGACAAAATTTTGTCATATAAAAAGTTGTCTTAGAGTTTAGTCAAAAATATGTATTTTCAAAGATAACGAATTGTTGTGAATCACTCTATATAACGTATTATTATACGTATTGTGACGTGACACTTTTTGTGTCCGTCACAAGAATGCATTTCCGGCCAGCACAGGAAGTGGTGAGCTCGCGTTTCCCCACTATTTGAGGGAGACCAGCTCATTAGATTGCGTAGCGCAGGCGAATACGCTTTGGGTTTGCGTTATTTTTGCGTATTGTAATATGCCGCTCAGCGGCTAGTTTGTAAGTTATTTTTAGCGTGAAGAGAGCAACACACTGTACGTGACCGGCAGATAAAGAGGACCGAAAAAGAGAGAAGATAGAGACAACGCGGGGTCCAGGGGCGTGAGGCGTTACCGGCTTAGGATATTCGGCAGAAATTTTGACATCGGATTCCAAAAGTGGGAGAAGCGCACTCCGATCTCTAGAAAATCGGAATCGGAGCTTCCAACGGAGTGACAGGCTTGATGATGCTAGGAGATGAGCCTCACCAAGCTCATCTCATTGAATGATCACGGTGGGCCTGATACGACCGAGGAAAGGGCCCGAGTCACTATTATGCCGAGGAACACGTGGCCACTGTCAATCGCAGCGCCACGAAAGAAAGAATATGATTGACTCAGTTACGTAGCAGGAAGAACAGCTCGGTAGAGCAATTGCCGAAGGATACGAATCTTTATTGTTGCGCGTACCGTCAACCACGCGAGTTCATCGTCTCTCACGTATGTCGTGATGCCGGGGTGTAAGACTGTGTGCCGAACAACATCCGAGGAGAACCTGCTAAGACGATCTCAAAAGGGAGAGCAGAATGGTTATCGATTTGTGGAGAGTCGCTGGCACATGTAAGTGTGCTTGATTCTATTCCGCACCTCTCGCGACTTATATTGTTTGTGAATCGAATCTCGACGGGCTATTCCGCGAGTTCGATATCGCGCGATATGTTACCGAAAACATAGTATATTGCAGTTTGCGTTTGTTAATAATAAGAATAATGATCTTTATTTGCCACTGCTCTCGTCTCGATCAGTCGCGGTCGCAACAATCCGGGCTTATCTTTGCTCGTCATCCGTGTATGTCTTGTTTTCATTTTTTTTTTTTTTTTTGGCGTCAATCTCGTCCGTTATAGTCTTTTAGCGCGTGTGATTCTGAAATATCGAATATCATGTCTCTGTATTTTTCCAAATATCGACTAAAAAATTGTGAATAGTGCCGAAAATTTGTGACTGACATATGTAACATTTTTACCGAGCTCTTTTACCGTATGTATTGGTATTTGTTTCTTTCTTTTGTCTGTACTGCCGATATCAATTCTGGCGGGCGACCGCCTAGACTCATTTCAAGTTGTTAATATTAAATTTTATTCTAATTATCAATCAACAAGTAAGTTTCTCTGCCTTCATTTAAACACCGCCTCCTGAGCCCACGCCTCTCCGTAATTGTTATAAAACTGAGCTGCCGAGTAATGTTACTGTTACGTTAAAGTTATTTGCCGTAAAACATTTGTCCGAATCGAGATTTTTTGGAATTCGACGTGTAAAGCCACGCCTGGCGTCCAATCATCGCATTTGGTGAGTAAAATCTAGTTTTTTTTTTGGAAACAGACGTGCCGAAGATGTGCGACATCTCCGCTACAAGATCCGAGAGCAAAGTGCCCGTCACAGTATATATATGTGTATATATACATAATACGTATTATTATATATGCGTATTTATACATGTACATATAAACGCATATACACGCGCGCGCAAAAACAAGCTGAAAATAAGGTTTGATAGTGCTTAAAATATTCTTCAAAACCATGTTTTGATAGAACTCCGTATTCAACTTCCCTTACGTGAGTGAGCTTATGTTGCTTAACGTTAATAAGGATTTGCCTCTGATCCAAAAGTATTTTTTATATCATATTTTTCAAAGATTGATTGAACCGTATGCCAGATATTGTGATACTACAATGATATTTGCAAATTGTTGATATATCTCAAGATTTCATCTTTATTGCCACGTCTTACCAAGTTCCTATTAGTTCCTAGACTTCAAAATGGGTTTTTCACATTCTGTAGGATCTCAGCAACAGTAATCAACATGAATTTTACTGCCCGCACAAGGGAGGAAGGCAACAGCGACCCTTTTTACCCACCTTCTTTTTTAGGGATACAACAGAATCAATAAAATCAATAAAACAGATACAATAAAATTTATCCTTTAACCTCCAACAAAACCACCTTAACACTTCCAGAGAGTGGGGAAAAAGAGAATCGGAAAATCTTACATGGCATGTGAACTCAAGTGAGAGCTCATTTGAAAGACACAAAGTCACCAAAGTCTTTACTATTTTCTTTTGCAAAGTTATGTTCATTTAAACATTGGCGTCGCAGTTTAGCGCTAGAAAGGGTCCACAGCGAGAACGTGACAAAGATAAGGCTTTACGCGCCTTATCTTTTTGAAAAAACACGTTACGGAAACATTAGTGCTACTAACCATGCTATGTGGGTCTTCTACATGCATCATCTAGAAATATACGTGCCCGCGTGAAGCCTTATTTGTGTTATGTCCTCGCTGTGGATTCTTGTTAGCGCTAAATCACAACGTCAATGTTGAAATAAGCATAACTCTGCGAAAAAAATCGTAGTAATCTCGATGACATTGCGTTCTCGTTTCGGAAAGTTTTTTCAAATAAATCTTTTGATCCGACATGCCAGTTTAGATTTTTTGACTTCCTTTTTTTTTTCCGAGGATATTTCCGAGATTAAAGGATAAATTTTATGATCTCATTGTATTTCTATAAATTTCAAATCTATACTTCAATTTCTTCAAAACTTAGTTTAGCATTTTCAAACTTTTGGCACACCTTATATATAAAATTATATTTGTTCTGCGTATGCATAATCAGTGCAAATATACTGCTTATGATAATAGCATAAAAAAATTTACGATTCAATAAGTTTTTACGAGTTTGATATTTGATGATTTTGCGGTGTGTTGTATTAACATTCAAAAATATTTTTTGAGTTTAAAACGCGTTATTGTTATTTTTATGTGAATATTTTGTAAAACTTTCAGCTCTCTTCATCAGGGGCTTTCAAGAGCAGCCTGATACTGAGAAGCTCTTGGTGAAGTGTCTTTTTTTATAGCTCTAGACTACAGGGAAAGGGATATAGTGGAGGCAGAGATTGAGTCGATAGTACTACTATTAGTAAAATACGGCAGGGCACCGATAGCACAGATTTCTTTTGCGCAGATCAACAGTTGCACAGATCTTGTTTGCCTAGATCCCGTTTGCACAGAAAACTTTTCTACAGATCCCGATTACACATAGTCGTTATTATTATATTTGCAAAGTAAATATTTCGTTTATATCACACAGATATAGTACATATATGGGCGGGAGAGGGGCGGAGCCCCTCTCCCTGCACCCCCTCCCCAAAAACTCTAACCTAAACTAATCTATAATATGTCTGTGCAATCGGGATCTGTACAAAAGTTTTCTGTGCAAACGGGATCTCGGCAAACGGGATCTGTGCAACTGTTGATCTGTGCTAAAGAAATCTTGGCTATCGAGATCCTCCCGTAAAATACCAGTATTTTTAGGTAGGTATTCTATTACTTATAAAAAAATCGAATGCTGTGAATACCGATATGAAGTCATCGAAATTAAGTTATACCAATATAGTATACCGTATTTCGGTATAATACTGATAAATATTCTATAACATAAAAAAAGAAAACATTATAAATTAAATAATACAAAGAACACAGTTTTACAATTATAGAATTAATATTGATATTAATGATGATATCATTAATATCATTAGTATTATTAAATAATATCGTATTTCGTAAAAGTATTATTATGATTCTGCAAAAATTAAATATAAAAGATAAGTTAAGTATAAGTATTATATTATATATAATATATATATATATTATATAGTATATATATAACAGTATTACACAGCTATTGTATCGATAAGCTATATTATACCAGTATAAGTTTCTTATATTCTTAACTTTTATAAAGTCCTTATATTCTTAACAATACCGCTATTATATTGGTATATTTTTTGGTAGTTTTACCGGTATGGATATCAAATATCGGTAAAGCATGAATGAAAATACCGACCGTCTTATATCAGTATTAAAGTTACTTTACTAAATAGCATTATATTACAATAATATGGAAATAAATACCAAAATGATATCGATATTTTAAAATATACCGGTATTCACTCCCTGGTGAAAGGGATGTAAAGGTACGGTAATGTGACAGAAGATGAGTGAAGGTGTTACAGCAGGATGGATTGCCATAGTGGATTGGTCATTTGTTCATTATCTCTATTGAGATTGTTTAAATGTTTGTGTATCTCCAAAGATTCTATATAGTTTTTAAGAAAGTAAGCTACAGTTTTGTTTAATATTTGGTTTGATCATACATGATTTTGTGACCAGTTTCCAATTGATGTTTTGCTACTACCGATTGCGAGTAGTGCAATAGCGTTTCAGACGCGCTACTGACTACTGGTTTTTTAGTACTGTGCTTATTATCCCAGTTTCTATGTATACTTTACCGCATGAACAAGGTATTTTGTGTAACCCTAGTGTGTTCAGTGAGGTTCTTTTATCCTTTGAATTCCTAAGAATTTGTCCTATTTTTCTCGAAAAATTGTAGATTGTTTTTATGTTGTGTTCGTTTAAAATCCTATCTTATGTGTAACCTTTTGTATGTGTATGGGAAGCAAATGACGCGTTTCTTTAAGTCTGTTGTTTGTTCTTGTAATAGCATGTTTTGACTGTTAATAGATGTTTTAGTTTGATATTTTCTAATTACTTTGTTTCTTTATTGTAATGTATAGCCATTTTGTTGCCGAGTGTTTTTTAATTCTTTAAGTTTGTTTTGAATGCTATCTTTGTCGCATATAGCACACGTCCTATAAAAAAGCGCATATAGCAAACGTCCTATAAAAGACGTCTCACTAAAACCCCGAATATGGTTCTGGTATGTAGATGACACCTTTGTTATTTGGCAACATGGGAAGAACAAACTCTATAACTTTTTAAGTTGGGTATAAACCTAGCGAACGAACGCCAAACGAACAGCGAGCGCAAACGTTTGTTATTATCATTCGTCAGATTTATACGCCAAAACAAATGCCTCATGAGGGAACCAAACCAAATGCGAATCAAATGTTCTGTTCGCATTTGTTTTGGCGTATAAATCTGACGAATGATAATAACAAACGTTTGCACTTGCTGTTCGTTTGGCGTTCGTTCGCTAGGTGTATACCCAGCTTTAGACTTTTTCACCAAACAACATCCAAACATTACCTTAACGCTAAAACAAGAACGACATGGGAAACTCCCATTTTTAGATATTTTGGTTAAGAAAATCAGACTTTCTAAACTACCAAATCTATAGAACACCCCCCCCCCACACCAACAGATATCAACACGCTACATTACGCCATTATCCAGCTCAAAACAAGGAACGATAAACTTATTAATTTGAAAAGTGACTGGCATTTTTCTTTTAAAATGTTGACTTCTTTTAATAAAAAATGTGTGCATATATAGAACCTGTATGTAGCGCAAAGTTTCCGAGTTTGTTGCTGGTTACTATAGCAGTCAGAGCGGTTATTAACGGTATGGCAAGTGTTGAAAAATTTCAAAATTTGAACTTTAGTGTTTCTAAGAGTTTTTGATATTGCTACTTACACAGGACTACACAATTTTTTTTTATTTGCGGAAGACTACACCAGGTCCTTTATATGTTCTTGGGGTCGCTAAAAACAAATTTAGTCTTCTTTTTTATCTAGTAGCTCTCATTGTTTGCCTAATTTCAAAAAACGTTATCTGAACCGCGTTTACAGATTGTAAAGGAACGTATAGCAACTTAATTCAAGTGAAAAGTACATTTTATAAGTCAAATAACCATAGCGTCACAATGTGGATAAGAGGGTTTCCTTAACCCCATAACCCTTTAACACTCCATAACCCCATAACCACAAAACCCCATCACTCAGGTGTTAATGCACATATAGCAACTTAATTCGAGTAAAAAATACATTTTATGAGTCAGATGATCAAAAGTGTTAAAATGTGGATTAGATGGTTTTTCTTAACCCTATAATCCTTTAACTCCATAATCCCATAACCCCAAAACCCTATCACCCAGAGTGTTAATGCACGTATAGCAACTTAATTCGAGTAAAAAGTACATGTTACGAGTCAGATGATCAAGAGTATAAAATGTGTTAGAGGGCTTTTGTAACCTTATAAGTCTTTGACTCCATAACTCAAGAATCCCGAAACACTGCACTCGTAATTTTGATGAAGTGGATCTAGCGTTACCCATCCCAGACCACGTGGAGGTACCACTTCTCTTTGGACTTACCTGCTTAGAGCAGGGGCACTTACGCCAGAAACAAAATGTAAAGAAATATAGAGAAACGATTAGTTAAAAATAAATCAACAATTTCTTGAATGTTTTTTGATTTGAAGGTGCACCTACGCCAAGAACAAAACGTAAACGAATATATTAAAAAGCGAAATATCAGAACATGAACTAAAATTAATGACATCAAATACACTATCCTATTTAGAACGGTTCGTGTAGCGAGTTTTTTGTCTCAAACGATCTACGAATCAATTTTTTTTTATGTGGTCTTGACGAATCTCTATTTCGCACCAGTAGTAGTCAGCCATTATGTGCTCATCCCAAATACCTTGGCATCTCTTCTCCATATCTTTAAGTCTTGATAAAATCGCTCATCTTGTTCTTTGCTGAAGTCGCTCAACTTTTCAGGAAAGTAGTCAATATGGCAGTTCAAAAAATGAATCTTCAGATTCATGAAGCATCCTACATCTCTAAAGTTTCTCACCATTCTCTTGACAATAATCTCTTCTGTAATCAGCATCCTTTGTGTTCCCCAGAAACTTCTGAGTCACTTCCCTCAAGCTTCTTCAGGCTGCCTTTTTTTCTGATGTTATTATTTTTTTGAATTTATCATTTTTTAAGAGAGATCTGACTTGAGGACCATCGAAAACTCTCCTCCATTGATTTTCATTTAAAAATATATTTAAAAACTTTGCTATCTTTGGCCTGCATAACTTTCACAAATTGTTTAATAAGTCTGAGCTTAATGTGTAAAGAAGATAGAAGTATTTTGTAACGTAATACCAAACAGTCTTTCAAAACAGTTTTTACTTAGTGTGAAAGTTTGCCTAGTTCTTCTTGGCGTAGTGTTGTTCACGTGGACGACTATTCTATATAGCATTATATCAGTATAATATTACGCGGCGGACACCGTGTATGTGCCGCGGGAGCTGTGTGAACGGCGCGCGCTCGGTGCGACCGTTGGTTGCCGAACCACGACGATTGTTGTAAGAGAAGAGAATTCTCGGTCGCGGATTCTGTCACGACGTATTTGTAAATTCGGTCGCATTCTTTAATTATTTTTGTAATTTGAGCCACAATAAAGTGTTGATCAAAGAGCCGCGTTCTCTCATTTCCGCGGACGGTTGCGCGGATCGCGGAGTTTAGCGACGGAGACGAGTCGTTCTCACCGTGAGCGTAACAATTTTGGAGGCTCGTCCGGTATCGAGCTTGAGAGACCGGCGGTATAGCTTTAGTGCACTCGCTGCGAAGAACGCGCAATCAAGTTGCGGCTGGAGCGGCGGAGGCGTCGGCGGCGCCGGCGGCAACGGCGGCAACGTCCGAGAACAAAACGTTGCGCGCGGTCCTGCAGTAGCTGGAGCAGCTGCGGGAGGAGCGTCGTCTTGAGAGGGATACGTTCCGTCAGAAAGAGCGGGAATTTAGCGACTTTGTGCGCCGAAAGGAGGAGAACGTCCGATGCCTGGAGGAGCGACTTCAACGTGCTGTATCAGGCGAGTCGTTTTCGAGTCGTTCTCCTATTCGGGCGGAGGAATTGTCGGGAGTGAAAATTAAGCCGGACGTGTTTGACGGGAGTGTTCCTTGGAGAGAGTTCCTTGTACAGTTCGAGTTGGTCGCGCGTGCGAACGGGTGGAGCGACGCGGCGAAAGCGACGGTCTTGGCCACGAATCTGAGAGGGAAAGCGCGCTCGGTTTTAGAGGGGATGGAAGAGAGGTTTAGCTACAATGAGATACGTTCGAAGTTAGAATCGCGGTTCGGGGAGCGGGAGCTTTTTCAAAGTTGTTATGCGCAGTTCGCGAATCGTAAGCAGAAGGGCGGCGAGGATTTTGCGGCGCTCGGCGCGGATCTGGAGTGTTTGTCACGTCTTGCGTACTCGCAGAGTTCACATGAAGTTCGCGAGAAAGTCGCTTGCGCGCAATTCATTGCCGCTCTCTCGGATGGCTTCGTGAAGCGTACGTTACAATTAGAAAATGTGACGTCGTTGAGAACTGCTGTTGAACGGGCAAAGGCAGTAAAGGCTATTCAAGAGAATAGTTTTGGGGCAAGCAGGGGAACGCCGTATAATTTTAAGAAAAATGGCGAGCGGAGGTCTGAGAACGAAACAAAGAAGGAGCGAGAGCAGAAGGAGAATGGTGGGCAGAAGGAAAAGGAGTGTTGGAAGTGCGGAAAGAAGGGGCACTTCCGCTACAAGTGTTCGGCTAATTTGTCGGAAAACAAGGTTTAGTCGAGCTTCCAGGGATGGGTTTGGTTATGGGGTGGGACACCCCGGAAAGGGTATTTTTGGTTAAACAAATTAATAATAAGAAAACTAATTTATTTGTTTTTTCCGGTTTTTTGAACGATAAATCGTGTTATTTTAAATTTGATACGGGCTCCGATGTGTCAATCGTGAATTTTAATTTTATAGAGAAGTGGCACTGTCGTAGGTTGACAGAGAGGCCGAGATTGAAGTATCCTACCGGTGAGGAGGTTCCGGTTGAGTTTATGTGTGTGGCTCGTGTTGTTGTGGGGGGACATTCTTTGAGCATGCCTCTGTACGTAGCGGATATACTGGACGATTGTATTCTGGGGTTGGACTTTTTCAGGGAGGCGGGTCTGAGCAGGGCGTTGGAGTCGCTTTTTGTTGGTTCCTCGGGTGAGTCGGAAGTGTCTTGCTGTCGGGTATGTGACGCTTCCGAGAATGTTCTGGCCGATTTGAAAGATTTTTATGAGCGGAATTCTATTGATTTAGATGAGGCACAAAAGAACGTTTTTGCTAAGTTTTTGACTGAGTTTCAGGATGTCTTTTCTGATCAAATTGTGGCTGGAAATTGTGATGTTCTTCAGCATAAAATAAATCTTCAAGATCCGCGCTCGATCAAACAGGCTCCGAGGAGGATTCCGTTGGGAATGCGGGCTGAGGTGGAGAAGATTCTTCAGGAAATAAAAGACCAAGGAGTCATCAAGGAATTTTTTGGTCCGTGGACTTCTCCGGCGGTGATTGTGAAGAAAAAGGACGGGGGTTTGAGATTTTGCGTAGATTATCGTAAGCTTAATGCGGTCACAATTAAGGATTGTTATTCCCTTCCTAGGGTTGACGATCTTCTGGATCAATTGTCCGGGAATGAGTGGTTCTCTACCCTGGATTTGAAAAGTGGATATTGGCAATGAAAATTCGGCCGGAGGACAGGGAAAAAACTGCTTTCTCGGTGGGGAATGGACTTTGGCAATTCACAATAATGCCGTTTGGTTTGTGTAACGCTCCAGCTACTTTTGAGCGTGCAATGGAGCGGATTCTTCATCAATTATTGTCTAAGATTTGTTTAGTATATTTGGATGATGTGGTTGTTTTTGGTAAATCTTTTGAAGAGGAAGTGGCTAATTTGAGGAAGGTGTTTCTGAGGCTTAGAGCGGCTAATTTGAAGCTCAATCCTAAAAAATGTAATTTATTTCGGAAACAGGTGAAATATTTAGGGCATGTGGTTTCAGCCGAGGGGATTTCGACAGATCCTGAGAAGATTGCGGCTGTGGCGGGGTGGCCTGTTCCGCAAAATAAGAAGCAGATTCGCAATTTTCTGAGGTTCTGTTTTTATTACCGTAAGTTTGTGAAGAGTTTTTCTCTGATTGCGAAACCGCTGTTTGCTTTGACGGAAAATCAGGTTAAGTTCGTTTGGTCGAAGCAGTGTCAAGACGCGTTTGTGAATCTTAAACGGATGATGTCTTCGCCTCCAATACTTTCTTTTTCTCTTGAGAAAAGGGAGTTGATTTTAGACACGGATGCTTCCGGTCATGGTGTTGGCGCAGTTTTGTCACAGGTTCAACTAGGGACGGAGAAAGTCATTGTTTATTTTAGTCGGGTGTTAAGTAAGCCTGAGAAAAACTATTGTGTTACGCGGCGGGAACTGTTGGCAATGGTGGACTCAATTAAATCTTTTCATCATTATTTGTATGGGCGGAAATTTCTGGTCCGTACTGATCATGCTTCTCTTAGATGATTGATGTCGTTCAGAGATTTGGAGGGTCAGTTAGCTCGTTGGGCGGAGAGGCTTCAGCAGTATGATTTTGAGGTAGTGCATCGGTGCGTTCGGGCGTACGGGAACGCGGATGGGCTCTTTAGGCGGCCTTGTGCGGAGTCAAATTGTAGGTATTGCTCGAGACTGGAGGTGAGGGATGCTTTGGAACAAGAGGAGCAGGTGGCTCGTATAGTTTTGGAAGAGGATGTTTCTGGGGAGTGGCAAAAAGATCAATTGGGAGATCAGGCTGTGTCGATTGTTTTGCTGGAAAAGGAGAGGGATAAACGCCCTTCGTGGGAAGAGGTTTCGACTAGGGGCCCTTCTTCAAGGATCTATTGATCCCATCGGGACGCTTTAGTTGTGGTGGATGGAGTTCTGTATAAGAGGTGGGTAGCACCAAATGTGAAATCTAGTTTTCTTCAGGTTATCGTTCCTCAGAAGAGGGTGAGACAGATTTTGGAGGAAGCTCATGATGCTCTTTCTGGGGGGCATTTTGGGGTGAATAAAACGTTGGAAAAGATTCGTAGGCGGTTTTATTGGGCTTCATGCAAGAAAGATGTAGAAAATTGGTGTAGGTCTTGTAGAGTTTGTGTTGCAAAGAAAGGTCCTTTGGATAAGGGAAAA
>NW_018022131.1:24351-26854 GCF_002006095.1 Pseudomyrmex gracilis
CGGTGTCGAATCGTACTGTGGTCAAACGGAACACGCCCGGGAAAATCTCTGTTGCAGATCTTTAATGCTGGCGTGCCTTTTGAGAGAGTACAGATGGACATTCTGTGTCCTTTTCCGGCGTCTTCTTCGGGGAATAGATATCTTCTTGTGGTTGTAGATTGCTTTACCAAATGGGTGGAGGCTTTCTCTTTGAAGAATGTTAGAGCGTCGACCTTTGCGGAAGTTTTTGTTAGTCAAGTGGTCTCCAGGTTTGGTGTGCCGTTGGAATTGCATACGGATCAGGGGAAGAATTTTGAGTCTCGACTTTTTCAGGAGCTGTCGTGGTTGTTAGGGATAAAAAAGACGAGGACTACTGCTTTTCATCCGCAGTTTGATGGGCAGGTTTAAACGCAGCATCGGACGATATTGCAGTATCTGTCTAAGTTTGTTGACAAGAATCAGAAGGATTGGGATCGTTGGATTCTTATGTTTCTGTTTGCTTATAGATCTTCTAGGCATGAGGCTACGGGAGTTACTCCGGCTGAGTTGAATTTCGGTCGGGATCTGCGCCTGCCATTAGATTTGTTGCGGGGTGCTCCGCCGAATTATTGTTCGGATTCTCCGGAGGATTATATTTGGAAATTGGGGGAGAAGTTAGAGGAAATTCATCAGGATGTTAGGGAGCGGTTGGTGTTAAAGTCGGAAAAAGCGAAAATGCGCTATGATTGTAGGGCCAAGCATGTCCTTTTTGATGAGGGGCAAAAGGTTTGGTTTTTTAATTCTCGTAGGAGTAAGGGTAAAGCTCCTAAATTGCAGAAAAATTGGGAAGGGCCGTTTTTAGTGGTGAAAAAGTTGAGTGACGTAGTGTATTGCATACGTCGCTCAAATAGGCATAAGTGTAAGGTTGTGCATGCTGACAGGTTGGCGTTGTTTTGTGAACGATTGGAACACACATCGGAAACCCGTTAAATTATTTTGTTTGTTAAATTATTTTGTTTGTTTGTTTTTTTTATCTTTCTTTAATTTGTTCTGTTTGTTTTGCTTTTAAAAGCATGTTTTGTTGGTGTTTCTTTTATTTCCGTTTAGTTATGTTGGTGCCCGGTTCGGCGGTCGTCGTGTCGTCGTGGGACGCTTCTTCGGGAGTTGTCGTCGTCGCGGAGCGGTCGTCGCGTTGTCGTGATTTGCGTGAGACGTCTCTTCGTGAAAATCGTCGTTGTCGCAAAGCGTTTTTGTTGTTAACTTGTACTGTTAAGGAAGACTGCCTCGCTCACGGTTTTCGACGCGTGATTTCCCGTGGGCCGTTGGGCAGATGCCGAGGCGGGGACTTGGAATGCCAGTTTTAGGGCGGTCCACGCATGTTTCTTTCCCCCCCGTGTCCGAAGATCGAAGTGTGTCGAGAAATTGTCGAAACCCCGAAGATAGAAGTTATTCGAGAAGAATTTCTTCCCAGTTGGCTCGAGATCTTGGAGCAGCAGCTCAGGAGTGAGCAGGAAGACTGGAGTCTTCCTTTGATCGTCGGGACGACGATCTGAAGAGGAAGAGGTGTTACGCGGCGGACACCGCGTGTGTGCCGCGAGAGCTGTGTGAACGGCGCGCACTCAGTGCAACTGTCGATTGCCGGGCGACGACGGTTGTTGTGAGAAAGGAGAATTCTGGGTCGCGGATTCTGTCACGACGTATTTGTAAATTCGGTCGCATTTTTTAATTATTATTGTAATTTGAGCCATAATAAAGTGTTGATCAAAGAGCCGCGTTCTCTCATTTCCGCGGACGGTTGCGCCAATCGCGGAATTTAACGACGGAGACGAGTCGTTCTAACCGCGAGTGTAACAACATCAATATATCATTATGTAGCATTATATAAAATTTCCATGTTTTTTGTGTAAATGAAATAGTCGTGCACGTAAACAACACTACGCCAAGAAGAACTAGGCAAACTTTCACACTAAGTAAAAACTGTTTTGAAAGACTGTTTGGTATTACGTTACAAAATACTTCTATCTTCTTTACACATTAAGCTCAGACTTATTAAACAATTTGTGAAAGTTATGCAGGCCAAAGATAGCAAAGTTTTTAAATATATTTTTAAATGAAAATCAATGGAGGAGAGTTTTCGATGGTCCTCAAGTCAGATCTCTCTTAAAAAATGATAAATTCAAAAAAATAATAACATCAGAAAAAAAGGCAGCCTGAAGAAGCTTGAGGGAAGTGACTCAGAAGTTTCTGGGGAACACAAAGGATGCTGATTACAGAAGAGATTATTGTCAAGAGAATGGTGAGAAACTTTAGAGATGTAGGATGCTTCATGAATCTGAAGATTCATTTTTTGAACTGCCATATTGACTACTTTCCTGAAAAGTTGAGCGACTTCAGCAAAGAACAAGATGAGCGATTTTATCAAGACTTAAAGATATGGAGAAGAGATGCCAAGGTATTTGGGATGAGCACATAATGGCTGACTACTACTGGTGCGAAATAGAGATTCGTCAAGACCACATAAAAAAAAATTGATTCGTAGATCGTT
>NW_018022132.1:0-6263 GCF_002006095.1 Pseudomyrmex gracilis
AAAAAAAAAAAAAAGGAATAGTACGGCTTTGTTACTTTGCGCTAAAACTAAAACTGCAACTTTGCACGTTCTCGCTAATAATTGCAATTCTGCAACTTTACGCGCACTGCGTATAATGTTACATACCGCGGCACATGTCGACAAAATATGTACAAGAGGTGCTGTTTTATATGTATATATGTTATATAAAGAACATATATTTCTTGGATTCGCCATATTGTTACGTAACATTACAAAGTACCATATATTACCGCATGGCAAAAACCCGCCATATTGTTACATTACCAAAATACCATGCGTAATACCGCAGTAACAAGTAGATACCTTGGAGTCGCCATATTGTCGAACCGCCATATTGCACCGCGTGTAAAGTCGTCATAAAAGAGGTCCTTCGCGTGACGTCAGATTGTCACCGCTATAGTGCACCGCGTGTGAAAGTGCAAATCGCCATATTGCCGCGTGTGAAGTCGTCATAAAAGAGGTCCTCCGCGTGACGTCACTTCCTGTAATGTCAGAGCCACGCCCTCGCGCGACGTCATTATTCCGTGGAAATTTATACATAGAAACAATCTTAATAAAATGGAAATATAAAAAAATGAATAGTAAAATAGGCTTTGTTACTTTGCGCTAAAAAAAATTAAAACACCGCAACTGTGCACGTTCTCGCTAAAAAACTGCAACTCTGCAACTTTACGCGCACTGCGTATAATGTTACATACCGCGGCACATGCTGATAACATATTTCTTGTAGTTGTCTTATTGGTACGCAACAGTAAAAGAAAATTTTACATATATCAGAGTGGAGTGTACAACAGTAGCGCAATTAGAAATTGCGAATTATTGGCATGCGCTTTGAAAGGTGTTATGTATGATGCATGTAAATAATATTTTCCATCATAAATAAAATTTAAAAAAGTGAATACTACGTCTTTGTTACTTCTCGCTAAAACAATTGCAAATTTGCAACTTTCCGTCTCGCTAGAAACTGCAACTCTGCAACTTTACGCATAGTGCGTATTTTTGAAGTGACAAAATCGATGATATCTGATATCCGACAGAAGTACAGTTTGCGGAATTTATGAGTCATATGTAACAATTACGCAATCGCTATTTTTTACTACGTAGTTAGCAATTTGTGCTAACACCAGCATTTTTTAACTTTAAACAACTGCAACTCTGCAACTTTACGCGCACTGCGTATAATGGTACCGCGGCACATGCCAAAAAATATATTCTGTAGAAATATATAATGCATGTAAATCATATATTTCATGAATAAAACTTTAAACAAGTAAATATTACGTCTTTGTTATTTCTCGCTAAAACAAGTACTTCGCGCTAAAATACAAAAAAATGCAATTTTGCAACACTCTTGCTAAAAAGTGCAACTTTACGCGGCGTATAATGTTACATACCGCGACACATGTCAAAAGACATATGTGCACCAATACATAGTTGCTGTTTTTTCATATAACAACATATATTTCTTGGAGTCGCATAGTGTTGCGCAACATTCAAAAAATGGTACTTTGCGCTAAAGTTAATACTGCAACTGTGCACGTTCTCGCTAAAAGTGCAACTTTACGCGCACTGCGTATAATGGCATGTGCCGAAAAAATATATGTCTTGGAGTCGGCATATCGCTACGTAACATTAAAAATATCATGCATATTACCACAGTATCAAGTACAGACGGCGTCATTAATTCGAAGAATAGGCGCGGGGATCGGAGGGCAAGCGGGGCGGTTGCTTGTAGCGCCAACGGGCGCCGTACTAACTAACTAATAGCAATCGGGTGTCCACAACTGGACACCCGATTTTGGGATTAATGGATATTTGGATCAACTGGACTTTTTATGTGATCCCCGCGCCTATTTTTTGAATTAATGACGCCGTCTGTACATACCTTGGAGTCGCCATATTGTCGAGCCGCCATATTGCCGCCGCAATATTGTCGAACCGCGTGTGACGTCGCTTCTGGTGCGCGTGTGAAGTCGCCATAAAAGGAGTCCTCCGCCGCGTGACGTCATATTCTGCAGTGCATTGCGTGACGTTATCGTGACGCCATTACTCACGTGACGCCACTGCGACGCACCCGCGTGACATCATACTCCTCCTCCGCGTGACGTCATATCCTATCACGTCAGAGCCACGCCCCCGCATGACGTCATTACCCTTCCTTCTGTGACATCACGTTCCGCACCTTCTCCCCTCCTCTGTGTGACGTCATCTCTTCCCCTGTGACGTCATACCCCGCACTCTCCCGTAAAACGGCGAATTAGAACTCGCATTGTTTCACTCCTTCCGTCAAAATTATGATTAGCCAGGTTTGGTGAAAGATGTAGAAAAATGCGTTATGAAGTGTGAGTCGTGCCAAAGAATAAGTTTTTGCGGAGAAGAAAATCACTTCTAGTAATTACAGATACGCCGCGAGAGCCGTTCAAGAAGTGTTGATATTGTCAAGCCGTTACTAGTATCAAGTTACGGAAATAAGTAATTGCTTACGTTCCAAGACAGTCTTACTAAGTTCAGTAAGGCGGTGCCGATATCGAACCAAGAAGCCGCAACCGTAGCAAAGGAGTTTGTTACGAAAATAGTTTGTGAACACGGCATTTCGGGAATCATACTAATAGGGGTACAAATTTTATTAGTGAATTATTTAAGAACGTCTGTAAGTTATTGAAAATAAATAATATACAAACGACTGCGTATTATCCGGAAAGCAACGAAGCGTTGGAGCGTTCCCATAGAACGTTGGCGGAATATATCCAACATTTTGTAAATGAAGACCAAACAGATTGGGATGAGTGGGTACCGTACGCAATGTTTGCGTATAATACCACCCCGCACACGGCAACGGGGTACACACCGTTTGAGCTCGTGTGTGGAAGGCAAGCAGAGCTGTCAATGGCGTTGGCTAAGCCGCCGTCGACGCAATATAATTTAGATAATTATGTACAATAATAAAAAGAAAAATTACGCGCCGCGAATCGCGTGGCAAGGGAAAATCTCAAGGAAGAAAAGGAAAAGGCCAAGCGATATATTGACAGGGATGCAAAGGCAGTTACGTTCAAGGTTGGAGATAAAGTGTTAGTATATGATGAAACGTTACGCAGGGGCCGATCTAGAAATTAGGGTCTAAGTGGATAGGACCGTATGAAATAGTTGCGAAAGTAACAGATGTGACGTACACAATTAAGGCAAAAAGGCGCACACAGAATGTGCACGTAAAGAGGCTAAAAGCGTTTGTGGATAGTTAGAAAAAAAAACTTACCGGGCGCCTCACTCCGAATCAACGGTGATCGTGAAGGGCGGTGAGGTGGGTGACGGGAGCCCCAAGCAAGTTACGTCCGAGTCATCGGGGGAGGCCGGTGACGGGGGCCGCACCGTCAGGATAATCATCTCGTAATCCTCGAGCGCGGGCGAGGGCCCACGGGGGTGCTCGGCATAACTTGAACGTCCGAGGACGTTGCGTCACTACTACCCTCACTCACAAAAGATTGGGGGAGACCCCGCAACCAAACAGACACTAGGCACACGTAGCAACGGGATGCAGAGAGGCACGACGAACACCGTCGAAGACCGTGCGAGAACGATTCGTTTGACATAGTTACTGGTTGTTTAAAAGTCAAATGAATGGTCTGACGACTGACAAGACATTGACGCTCGTTGTCGTGGGGAATCGCGTCCAGAAGAAAAAGTTGAGAAAAAAGTCGTGGAATAGATTGCAACTCTAAGAATTAAATGTAAAGAAACGGCATAACGCGCTGAGGTGAGCATGGCGGTAAGTTTAACGTGACACCACCGCCCGCGATTCCACATGCTATGTTGCAAATGTCTGTCAGTTGACAAGTAACCGGTAGCGTCTATATAGTAAAGAAAGTGTACGACTGTGTGCTTGTGAGCTAGTGTTTTGTTTTCTGTTTGTAGTAAAAAAAATTGTTTTAGGATACTGGTTATTTGTGGAATCGGAGTAGCCAAGAGCTACAAGATCATGGAGTTTGATCGAGAACCGGGAATTTATTTAAAAAAATAGGGGAGTATTATGGTGTGGAGTCGGATTGGAAAATTGTCATTAGCGTAGATGTAAGCACTGTACGACATAGGTATAACCAATTGCACGAGTTCATTGAAAAAACTCAATATTATTGTAAAGAGCTAGAATACCTCGATGGTACTGCAAGGGTGAATTGCGAAAGCATGACCGCGTTGCTGAATGAAGAAAAAGAGCAATTGTCAGCAATGTTAGCGCACATTAACTTCTTAGAAGATGGCAATGTAGCAGATAAGAAGCGAGGTTTGATAGACGGAGTTGGTTCTTTGGCCAGGTATTTGTTCGGTGTAATGGATGCTGACAGCAGAAAATTAATAAATGAACGACTGGACGCATTAAGCTCCGGCCAGGAAATTTTAAACGAGGCTGTGAAAAGCCAGCTCCGGATATTGAATAAGACCGTCATACATCTAAATAAGTTAGAAGACATATTGCAGAGTAACAAAATGTTACTGTTGAATGTAACGAGTAGGTTGGATAAGGCGTTGGACGGGTATGGACAACGCGAACTGCTGACAGAATATTTTGTTACTATGAACTCAATTATGTCAGACCTGATTCGAGATGTTGAGCAAATTATAGAGTTTACGTTACATTTAAGGCGCGAAGTAATACATCCGGCGGTAATATCGCAGGAAGTGATATTGGCACAGATAACGGAAGCAGTTACGAAATTGCCAGAAGGAATGCAGTTTCCTTTCAAGGTTTCAAAGGCAAGTTAGTCATTTGTAGAAAAGGTCATTGAAGTCACAGCGTATGTAAGAGGATCAAGTGCCATAACAGTGGTGAGCCTCCCTTTGGTGTCATATCCTGTTTACGAGTTAGTAAACGTTGTTCCGTTACCTGTGCATAGTCATAGAGATGTGTATACCTTTGTAGATGTAAGACATAGTATAATCGGCCTGGGCAGAGAAGGAAAAACGTATTCGGAATTGTCCATGGAGGAGTTAAGTGAGTGTAAAAACATTGGTGGACATTATTTTTGCGATAAAAGTACGCCAGTGTACTACGTGGATAGTAAGTCACCATGTGAGGTGCGAATGTATTTACGAGAAGGCAATGATGAGTGTGATTTGCGGTACGTGGCGACAAACCAAACGCTGTGGATCGCGTTACAAAATCTCTTGACATGGCTGTACTCAGCATATACCAAGGAGGAAGTCACGATACAGTGCGCGGGGGGAGGGGGGGCACAGAGCACGCGACTACCATCAAAAGAACGGGGCGAGTGACCATATCTGAAAACTGTAAGATGCTGACGCGCAAAATGTACATCAAAACAAAAAGAGTAGCACATAGTACTGACGTAAAGACGTACTTACCTGAGTACAACTTGTCGGTACTAACAATTGCACTCACACACGAGACTAGTTTCACACCCGTAGTAAACGGGATAGAATTAACGAAATTAAGTACACAAATAAATAATGTAGCAAAAAACATGAATGACGCACGACCAGGAGGAGGCGTTCATCCTCACATAATTTGTATCATTTCCGTTAGTAGTACGTTAGTTGTAATAATAACTATTGTTCTAGTAATTATTGTAGTAAAATATGTAAAAAAGAAAACTAATGTGGAAACGTTATCCAGTACCGCGAATGTAAATCGGGTACGCACGATGCTAGGACATCTGTAGTTTTAGTAGTAGTTGCACGATAAGTAAGAAAGTGTACTGCGTACAAGTTTTCTTTTTTCAACGGGGGAGGAATGTTGAGAAATCAAAATATAATAAGGTGATGGTCGTGTTAAGAAATCTGCGAAGTAAGATACATTTAATTGTTATAAGTTACGTGTTGTATGTTGTGTATTATGTATTGTTAAGTAATAATAGAATATCGTTTAAACAAGGGTTTTAAGTTACTAGGTGTAGTTGTGTTAAAAAGGGGGAGTGGCATTCACTTAGACACCGTTCAATTGGACACGTTGCAATTAGACACGTTGCAAATAGACACAGAATTTTAGACACGGTTCAATTAGACACGGTGCATTTGGACACGCAAGAAAATGCGCACCGTTCAATTAGACACCGTAATAATGCGCACCGTAATAATGCGCACCGTAATAATGCACACCGTAATAATGCGCACCGTTCACTTGGACACCGTTCATTTAGACACAAAGTGACTTCTTAATACAGATATTTAAGAAGTAAAAATTGTGTTTGCAATACATTTTATTGTACATGTGTAAACGGGGGAGGGGCTCC
>NW_018022132.1:6643-26951 GCF_002006095.1 Pseudomyrmex gracilis
GGTGCGCATCTTTCTGTGTACAAACGAACGGTGCGCAAGTGAACGGTGTCTAATTGAACGGTGCGCATATTTCTGTGTACAAATGAACAGTGTGCATTTGAACGGTGTCTAAATGAACGGTGCGCATTTTCTTGCGTGTCCAAATGCACCGTGTCTAATTGAACCGTGTCTAAAATTCTGTGTCTATTTGCAACGTGTCTAATTGCAACGTGTCCAATTGAACGGTGTCTAAGTGCACCGCTCCCGGCAAAGGTGGCACACCTCCGCCAGCAGTAGTGCCCTGAAGGAGGTGGTGATGGAGGTGCCACTGACTCTGCAATGACCACCTTACTTCAGGGCAATCTAAACCACTCTCGCGGGGCTCAAGACCTTATGGTCCAGAGCCTCGCGGAGTTGGATGGAACGCTCGCAGTCGTGGCCAAGCCGTACAAAGTCTAACCACCCGTCGTGGTTGGAGGCGGAAGACGGCTCGGTCGCGACGTACTTTTGTGGGGGGAATGGGTACGAATCCTCTGTTCTCTTTCTTCTGGAAAAAAGCAAGGGATTCATCATTGTACAGTGGGGGAAACTGGTGGTAGTAGAGGTGTACTCCTTGCCGTCGCGGCCCCTCGCTGATTTCGAAAAGTTTCTGGACGGGTTAGGACGGGCGGTTCGGCCCTACTTGGCTCGTCCACTGCTCGTCCTGGGGAACTTTAACTCCAAGTCTACGACTTGGGGCTCCCCCGGGATGGATGCGAGGGGCCGTGCCCTTGAAACTTTTACGGTGGCCTGCGAGCTTGTGTTTCTTAACAAAGGCTCGCAGCACACGTGCGTGCGGCAATAGGGGGGTCCATCGTGGATGTGACCCTTGTCTCTCCGCCTACCGCCGGACGTGTGTCCGGGTGGCGGGTCAGGGATGACATGGAGACCCTGTCGGATCATCGCTATATAACGATGACGGTCTCTGTGCTTCCTGACTGGCTCCGGGGTCGTCGGACGGCGCGGAGATCCCCTACCCAGGAGATGGGTCTTGCGACGTTTGGACCCACGTTAGCTGTCCGTTGCTGCCAAGGTCGCGGCTTGGTCGGAGCCGCCGGCTGAGCCGCGGGACCTCCAAGCGGAGCTTTGGTGGTTTTCCGGAACGCTGGTTGACATTTGTAACATAGCGATGCCGCGTTTCCGGGGACCACCGAAACGGAGGTCAATGTAGTCGGATGAGATAGCCGTCCTCAGGACGGCGTGCGTTGAGTTCCGACGCCAGTACACTCACGTCCTCTGTCGCGTTGCTGGCGGCAGAGAGACGAGAGCAGCGGGGATGGTTTACGAGAGGTATTGCTCGGTGCAAAAAGCTTTACGTATATCCATTACCCAGGCAAAGTCCAGAGCGTGGAATAAACTCCTCAAGACGGTGATCTGTAAGGGCGCCCAAGTTGGTTATGGGCAAACTACGCTCTTGGGCCTCTCCGATCACAGAGAGTCTCGATCCCCAGCTTCTGGAGAGGGTCGTCTCAACGCTCTTCCCTGATGGGAGGAGCAAGTGGCCTTCGCCGGAGCCAGAATTGGACCCTGTTGAGTGGTCCGACAAGCTGGGGATCACTGTAGAGGAACTCCGCCGGGCCGTCTATCGGATGGCGCAAAAAAGTACCACGCCTGGTCCCGACGGCGTGTCCGGCAAAGTCCTGGGGTTTGTTTTCGGACAGGGTCCTCTGGGGAACCGCCTCAAGCAGTTACTCACCGACTGCTTGAGGACGAGTTGGTTCCCCCCACTTTGGAAACGGACCGAACTGGTCCTTCTCTAGAAGGGGGGTCGGCCTGCGAACTTGCCGTCCGCATATCGGCCAATCTGCCTGCTCGACGAGGCGAGCAAGTTGCTGGAGCGCATTGTCGCTGCTCGCCTCGTCGGGCACCTGTCGCGGACGGGTCCTGATCTGGCTGACTGCCAATACGGATTCCGTGAAGGGTGATCGACGGTGGACGCCATCCGCCGTCTAAAGTCCCTCACGGATAAGTCGGTCGGGCAAGGGAGGGTGGCGTTGGCGGTATCACTTGATATCTCCAACGCCTTCAACTCCCTCCTCTGGGATAGTATAGGGCGGGCGCTGGAGCACCACGGCTTTCCGCCCTATCTGCGCAGGATCCTCAGTGACTACTTCCGCGGCAGGGAGATTAGGTACACCGACCGATAGATCGCCGCACGTTAGGGAGATGTACCGCGGGGTTCCGCGGGGGTCTGTTCTGGGCCCCCTGCTCTGGAACCTCGGGTACGATGCGGTGATCCGGGCCGCCCAGCTCAGAGGCGTGGGTGTCATCTGCTATGCGGATGACACCCTCATCGTCGCCTCTGAGCGGGACTGGAGGAGAACAAAAACCCTAGTTGAGACAGGCACCAATTGTGCCGTCGGCCGAATAAGTGGCTTGAGTCTCAAGGTGGCCGTTCACAAGACGGAGGCCATGTGGTTCCATAGCCTTTGCTGCGGGCGGCCGCCGAGATTCAGTCTCAAGGTGGGTGAGACACGGGTCAAGGTGGGTACTACGTTGAAGTACCTTGGTCTTCACCTCGACCTGAAATGGCGCTTCGATGAGCACTTCGCTCGTCTGGCCTCTAAGGTGAGAGGAGTCGCCAACTCTTTGGCGAGGCTCCTCCCAAACCTCAGAGGTCCTCGCGAGAAGATCCGCCGTCTCTTTCTCAACGTGGTTCACGCGGTGGCCCTTTACGGATCGCCGCTATGGGCGGAGGCTGCAGCAATGAGCGGGGGCGCGGGGCAAATTTAATTTGCTCCGTCAAGCCCAAAGGCGGATCGCCCTCCGCGTGATTCGCGGCTCCCGCACCGTGGCCACAGAGACGGCGGACGTGTTGGCGGGGGTTGCCCGCCCTCCTTCTCTCGCCCTCCTTGCTTGCATATACTCAACGAGGCATGCTCGCCGAGTCGAGTTGCAGCGGGAGAGTGTGGAGTGTGGTGCTCTCCGGGAAGCCCTCGCCGACGAGGAGCGCCAGGCCCGGCAACACCTTCTCCTAGAGTGAGAGGAGCTCCAGGGCGAGCCTCGTGCGCACGCCCAGGAAGTTGTCCGGGTCGTCCGACCCCATCTCCACTCGTGGTTGGAAAAAGGGGCCGGACGCCTCACTTACCGAGTGACGCAAGTGCTCACCGGTTGTTTCGGGGAGTACCTGTGTCGCATTGGCAAAGAGCTGACGGCAATACCATCATTGTGGGGCGGCCAGCGACTCGGTGGACCATACCGTGGAGGAGTGTCCTGGTTGGTCTGGTGAGCGCCGAGCGCTGGTCGCCAAGATTGGAGATGAGCTCTCCCTGGAGGCCTTGCTAAAAGCCTTGGCCTTCGGGGATGAGGATATGTGGAGCGCCGTTGTCTCTTTCTGCTCTACAGTGTTGGAGCAGAAAGAGGCCGCGGAGAAGAAGAGGGAAAGAGCCCTTCTTCCTGCCACGGGCTCTCGGGGGCGAGGTGCAGGGCCCCCGCATCTCGTGCCCGTTCTTGTGGCCCAAAAGCTCCGTCCTAACAATAGACCCCTTTCCGCTAGTGGCTGCTCACTTCCTGGGCAGTTAGCGGGGAGGAAGGCCGGGGCGGCAGATGTTGAGGGGGCCAGCTCCCTTGTCAGTCTGCCATCCCGGCGGGGCAACTCTCGGAACGAGAGGGAGTGCAGCAGTCTCTTCGGGTGAACTCGTTACCCGGGGAAGGCCGTCACTGCTGCACAAGGGCCAAGACGGGTCAGGGTGGGGGCCCTGACTCGTCCTTGCACGCGGCCCTCAGTGGAAGATCGGTGCGGCGGTGTGTGTCCCGCTATACCGCTGAGTCAGAGGTGCTGCGGGGAGAACTCTAAGTTCTCCCCGACAAGAAGGGAGATGATCAGCTCAAGAGAGGGTCAAGGATTGTCCTGAACTACGGGTACCGGGCCCTATCTACAACGAGCGAGAAGACACATCATGGGGGTTTTAGCGGATATACCTCTTTGGCTCTTGGACCGGGAAGGGAAGTCCCGCATAACCCCGGTCTTACCTCCTAAGGTCCGGAGTATCCGTAATGGATTTCCCCCATGCAAGAAAAAAGGTTAGGTTACGGTTTCGGTTACGGTTATTGACTTAAGCTGGTTCTAAATATATAAAAAACTGAATCTAACTATACACTTATAAATTTGTGGAAATGTACTATTTTATATACATATATATATATATATATATATAGAAATAAAATATTTAATAATTTTATTAGGAATAAAAAAATTACAAGAACTTATATAAAATAAATAAAAACAAATAAAATTACAGATTAAAGAACATTGAACCTATGATACAATTTAATATTATAATATTATTTTATTTTATTAAATATAAAATATATATATATATATATTTAATAATTTTAGTAGAAATTACTAAATTACAAGAACTTAGGTTTTTTAAAACTGTGTTAACTACTGATAGGCTAATTATGTATATTTACATTACGCAAAAACTTATTGTGTAATTAATATTTATCTGAATACATTTTGAAATCATTAATTCAGACTTTAATGTGTTAAATTTTTTAGTTAACTTAATAACTGTACATAGTTAGCTTCTCAGTAGTTGACACATTTTAAAAAACCTAAGGTTTTGTAATTTTTTTATTTCTAATAAAATTATTAAATCTTTTATTTATAAGAAAATAATACAGTCAAACCTCGATAACTCAAACTTTTATAATTCAAAAACGTCTATAAAACAAACATTTTGTTCATTCCGTTCCGCTCTGCGGAAAAAAAAACGAGCTTCGATAAGTTGACATCTCTACAACTCAGAGATTTTAGCTCTTCCCTTGAGATTTGTGTTAGTGAGGTTCGACTGTAATATTATAATATTAAATTATCATAAGTTTAGTGTGTTATGATTTGTAATTTTATTCGGTTTTATTTTGTAACGGAGCCGCCGTGTTACGCGCGGCTTGCCCGGCCTTCCGCCTGACGGACAGCTCGGTCAGACCAGGATTCGGATGAGGGGAAGGAAGAGATTGCGACACGTTCGGTTACTTCTGTAATACAATGATTTTATATTCTTGAAACTTGACTATGTACAAGGTTTAAACGTCGCGGGGCACTAGGCCCTTACAGACTGGCGGTTCGCGGCTGTGATTGGCGCGCGCAAGCTATCGCGAGTCGGTCTCGGCCGACGCGGTAACGGAACGGAATCTTACCTACTAAGAAGGGAACTTCTGACTACGTACAAGGTTGACACGTCGCGGGGCACTAAGCTCTTACAAACTATCGGTTCGCGGCTGTGAGTGGCGCGCGTGAGCTATCGCGAGTCGGTCTTGGCCGACGCGGTAATGGAACGGAATCTTACCTACTAAGAAGGGAGGGCCGCGAATATATACAACGAGGGGGTCACCGGCTACGGGAACGCGGTTACGCGTGTCGGCGTCGGTGGCGCGGTGCCCGGACGCGTAGGGTCGCGGCACGACGTGGTGCACGCGGTCGGCGGGCCGGGGTTGCTACCAAGTAGCGAGAAATGTCCAGGTAAGCCGTGAGAACGGACGAGGGGACGGTCGGTGTACCTGGGCCAATGCCCCGGGTACGGTCGGTACGGGAACCTTCCGAGTCAACACCTCGGAGAGACCGGATTGGCTACCCGAGTCAACATCTCGGGGGGATGTCGGTCAGGATTCCTCCCGAGTCAACACCTCGGGGGAGACATCGGTGGCTCGAGTCAGCTCCTCGAGCATACGGTTCTGGGGCACGGGTGCCCTCCCGAGTCAACACCTCGGGAGGAAGGATCGATGATTCCGAGTCAACACTTCGGAGATCGGAGCAGGTATTTACCGAGTCAGCACCTCGGAGGGGTTTGTCGGTTCCGAGTCAGCACCACGGAGACCTAGGAGTTGTTTCCGAGTCAACACCTCGGAGAGCAGGACGGGAAAGGAATGGTGCTCGGAGCCGGTTTCGCCCGCCTTATATACGCGGCGGCGGCCCGAGCTCGGTCCGGGGCGCGGCGTGCGGTGCGCGCAGGCCCGTGAGTGGGGTTCTGCGCCGGCGCGGTACTGTTTGCGGTCACGGCGCTTGATTTTCTTAGACGTAGGGCGCGTTTACATGATCCGAAGAAAGTGCACTTGGTGTAGCACTTTGCGTGTGAAGGCGCAGGCGGGATAAGGGTGATACTCAACGCATTATCGATTCGCTTTATAATCTTAGTTTAATAATGAGGAAACATAGATATACATGTATATATACAATGACGGGTTGCCCCGTCACAATTTATTAAATAGAGAGTTAACCCTTATAAAAGTTATGGCATCTATGAATTTACTATATATGCTGACTCTTACATGATTGAGAAGAAATTTAGTTTCAAAAAATAATCATTCTACACTGACTTGTGTAGCAGGAGCTGATAATGCAACTTGAGCAAGTTCATGCAAGAGTACATTATTACTTGATTTGCTCTCTCAATACTGTAAAATATTCGGTTTTTGACCTAATCTTATTTCTTTACCAATAGCTATTAGTATTGATTTAATTGAGTTTTCTCCGGAGCGGTGACATCTGATTTGTTCCGTCTAAAAACTTCTTCTGCCTCTTTTTAAAAGATATTCAAAATCGTAAGGATCTTTGTCATTGCTGTCGTTAGAGCTCGAATTTTAGGAATTACAAGTGGCACTTTCGCTAATTCTACACTTTCCAGCGTCATATTTTTTTATTTTTTATTTTAATAATATTGTCATAAAGTATAACTAAAACTTCAACATTTTCAATTTTCTGTGCTTAATTTAATAAAACTTGATATCGTAAATCAAGGTATATAGCAGCTAAAAATGCTTTGTGTGAAAACAGTTTGTTTTCTTGTTCTGACATATGGTAATATAAAGACTGTGCAAGAGAAGTATTCAACTTGTGTGTTTGTAATTTGCATTGCAAGAGTAGAAGTCTTTTGCTCACATTGATATTGCCCACAGTCATTATTGCCCACGTTGATTTTGCCCACGTTGCTTTTGCCCACGTTGCGATTGCCCACGCGTTGCTTTTGCTCACGTTGCGATTGGACACGCATTGCTTATGCCCACGTTGCGATTGGACACGCGTTGCTTATGCCCACGTTGCGATTTCCCACGAGTTTCTTTTGCTCACGTTGCGATTGCCCACAAATTACTTTTGCTCACGTTGATATTGCCCACGTTGCGATTCCGCACGCGGTGATTGCGCACGCGGTGCAGAAGCCCAATCTTTTTACAATGTGTAGTAAGCGTACAAGCATGGGAGGGCTGCGCCCCTCAGGGGGAGAGGCTCCGCCTCTCCTCCTCGCCTCCATCCCTACGTTGGTTCCACGCTAATTCTGCGCGTCTAGCGCAGAGACCTTCAAATGCGCCTGCGCAGTGCAGTGTTTAATTGCATAGTTACTAGATAAGCGGTGTTTAACTGCACAGTGCGCATTTGAACTTTATTCAATATCTATTATATTAGATTTATATTAAATAATACTACCGTTTATTTTCATATTATCTATTTATCACTGTAGGTGATTTTTTATTTTTCTATTGTAATTATATTACTTGGTTTCAAGTAAAAACAATGGAACCACTTTATTTTAGTACTAAATTATATAAACTGCATTGTCTTTGACTACAAAGTTGCTTTTATTTACACTCATATTGGTAAAATTACATATCTTTTGCAGATTAACTGGTCAAGATTATTTGCAATTCGAATATTAGATTTAAATATTGTATATACCAATCCAACGTGGGCAATAACAACGTGAGCAAAATCAACGCGTGGGCAATCGCAACTTGGGCAATATCAACGTGGGCAATAATGACTGTGGGCAATATCAACGTGGGCAATAATGACTTGCGGGGAAGCGCAACGTGGGCAATCGCAACGTGGGCAATCGCGACATGGGCAATCGCAACGTGGGCAAAAGCAACTCGTGGGCAATTGCAACGTGGGCAATAGTGACTGTGGCCAGTATCAACGTGAGCAAAAGCAACGCGTGAGCAATTACAATGTGGGCAAAATCACCGCGTGATCAATATCAACGTGGGCAAAAGTGACTCGTTGTCAATCGCAACGTGGGCAAAAGCAACGCGTGAGCAATATCAACGTGGACAAAAGTAACTCGTGGTCAATCGCAACGTGAGCAAAAGTAACGCGTGGGCAATCACAACGTGGGCAATATCAACGTGGGCAAAATCAACGTGGACAATAATGACTGTGGGCAATGTCAAAACGTGGGCAAACGAGACGCTCCCGCATTGCAACCCAGCTGCGCAAAAATCACCAAAGATTAACTGTTATCTGCATTCGTAGCTGCCATATTATTCCAGAATTCTTTGACATTAAGATCTGACAAATATCTTAACATCAATAGTATCAAATGCCAATGTGTTGTGCAATCAATTATTGGACGTTTAATATTTTTCTTCTTTAAAAGAATCACCATATTTGGTCTTCGTAATTTTTTAATTACGCTGCGGACGTTAGTTACAACTTGTTGAATTTCATTAATTCGTAATGAATCATTCACGGCCAGTTGAAGAGTATGAGCGGCGCATCAGATAGCTAAAAAATTGTTTTTTTGTACTTAAAGTAAAAGATAAAGGAGACAATAAACTTTTATTTTTTTATGCAAAAATTCGAATGTATTGGTTTTAGGTAAATTATACTACCTATACAATAACGCCTAGACAATGAAGTCACGTCTGCGTCGTTATTAGTGTTATCTGTACAAAATTATGTTATCATTATCAATAACGTCAGTCATAGTATCAAAGAAACTTATTTTCTCGATATCATCTTCTTCATTGACGTTATTTTCGCAAGTTTCGTCTGCGTTGGTTTCTTCGTCAATTTCTTGCAAAAGAGAGATAGCTTTGATCATATTTGCACCATTATCCATTGTGCAAGTATATACACTTGTTCAAGCGTAATTTCAAATTTAGAAAGGGTTTCGAATAATAACGATTTGATGTATGTAGCAGTTTATCGATCAAGCAGCTCTGTTAATGCTAATATTCAAAGATTGATTTTGCCATTATTAACAAATTGAATATTAATGTCTAGAAATGACCTCTCCATTCTGGTCACAATGTCAAGCTTAATGCAAATCATTTTACTTTTATTTTGGCATACCAGCCACTTCTTTTGTGATTTGTTCTCTCATTATAGCAACTTTCATCAATACTTTTTCTTTTATATTTTCGGCATTAATACAAAAATTATGACTTATTGATTTTAGTATTGGATCCGGAATTTTTCAAAATTCTGAATCTTCTAACATTTTAAATGCTCTACCATTGACCGTCACAAGTTCTATGCACGCATTTAATACTGTTTCTTTATTAAAAAAATTGAAATCTTATTTTGCTGAGCATTTTGAATTGTTTGTTGTTTTTTGATTTTGTCATTTGCAGTCTTGTCAACTGCCTTTCTTTTCTTCTCTGCTTTAATTTTACTCTGTTCAGTATCTTCACTGAAGTTCTTCCAAACATTTGGATGGATGTTTATGTCGCTGAAGATTGGCAGCATGGTTGCCCTAAAAGTTTTTTAAATAGAAAATATCATATTATATTTCAATACATAATCAATATATTATATGTTTTCGTAATACGTACTACAGTAAATATGATCGAACTTTTCATTGAAATAGTGTTTGATTCTGTATAAAATTCTTTTGGTACCCACATTCTTTTTATTAGCAACAATAACTTATAAAAATATGTAGAATAAACAATACGTACTTAATAAAATTGTAAATGGTAAAATTTACACAGAAAGATGTTCCACATTTTTTATCATTCTCTATCACAGTGAAAACACTTGTATTCAATAATAAATTGAAATTACAAACTTGACGAATTTTATTTACTTGAGGCCGTACCATTGCAACTGTTATTTTACATTTATTTACGGCAACAAATTATACGTTATGAAGTTTTCTGCTCACTACACTGTATTAAGGATAGATATTTCGACTTTGATTGAGTAGACTATGCTTCTATTCTATGTATTATCCCATTTCACTGGCATATCCGCAATTCTCGGGGATTCTCTCACTATACTGAAGAAATATTCTGGGGGAATATTCTCCTACGATGCTCAGAGATTCCTCCGCAATCCTATATAACCTATATAACATTAGAATGGGTGGACAGAGAGTGTCGCTACTGAACCGGAAGTTGTCATTTTAAGATTGGCAGCATAACTGAATGAGAATTCAACTACTGTAGAGTGGGTAAAAGTATAAAATGCGAACAGTGTAACTTTACACTGATTTTGCAGTTTTGGTTACGGTTACGTTTCAGTTCAAATGTATTTAAACATTATGGTTATAGTTACGGTAACCAAAACCAAATTATAAATGTTCATTACGGTTATGGTTACGATTAGAATTCGATGCCTTGGAATTCACCGTTTCTTTATTCTCACGTATTATATGCATTTTGAACGCTTGCACTCTCTCCCTTGTTTAGCCTGTGCCTTGCTTCATGCGTTAATTGCTCGCTCGTGCCTGTCAGTCATTGTAAATATATTCGGTAAGATTGCTTTGTCAGCAATCCCACAAACACCTTTTATTTTTTATTTAAAAAAGTGGTGTGAGAAAAAGTTAAGATATTGCCCCGAAAAAGTCGGTTTATGGTACCAATTAATAAGGTCAATCCTCTCTCTCGGTGCGGCCATGAGGATGTTGTTTACATACTTATAATAAATAAGTAAGGAAACGTTTACTTCTTTGAGACAATGATCCTCAAGATCTTGTAAAACAAGATCGGCTATATATAATCGGTAAAAGAAATGATCCCATGGAAATACCAAACGTTTAGTGAAAAGTAGTTCCATTAAACGTAAAAAAAGTCAAGGATAGAACAAATTCTAACGCTCGAATAAAGAAGTTAAGCGGAATCTTTGTGTGGTCTTTGATATAATCTTATTTCTAAAAATTAATAAAAAACATTTGAGTCTACATGTCAACAGACAAACTATTCAGCACGTCCTAAGAACCAAAAAAGTCAGGTAGTATTATACGCTGCAGATGAAAATTCCTCCTTTCTCGTTTAATAATATATAATGTTTAAAATAAGATTACAATTATTCTGTTGATCATTTCATATGTTAGACATCATATCTATAAATAATAGATGAATAATATACAAAACGTGGTAGAATATATGTAAGTTTAGTCAGTAAGATATATTTATTAGTTTGATACTAAAGAGCCAAAGATAAAAATTACTCTGGGTTCCAAGCTCAGATTATGGTGTTTTTTGAGGTTATGGCGGAATTCCGACCCGATAGGGTTTAATGGACCTCGGATTCGGATTCAGCGACCCCAAAAACATATAATAAACATGGTCTGATCCCCAGGCCAAAGAAATTTTTTTTTTTGTGTGGCTGTGTTATTATTTGTAAAATTTACGCTGGAAGAAAGCGGTATTACAGTATATATGTACGAAGTATTGCAAAACAAACTCTAAGTGCCTCGGTAGCCTAACAGAGAAGGCGACGGCCCGGAAAGCCGGAGATTCCAGGTTTGACTCCTGGCTGAAGAGTTTTTTTCGCAATATTTTAAAAATTAGTTAGGAGAGTATACGGGGTCTTTCTTATATGTAATGCAAACCTAGCATCCTATATGATTTAAAGAATTGTTATTTCAGTTCAAAACACACTCACGTGAAAAATGTACACGTGAACGCATATGTATAAAGGGCCTTCTCCAATAAGATATTAGTAATAAATCAGGAATCAGAAGCAAAAAATTGACTAATCACAATCGATTATTCTTCTGTGATTTGATTGTGATTGGTCAATTTCTTGCTTCTGACTTCTGATTTAGTACTAATATCTCATTGCAGAAGAACCTTAAATGTATGCATATATATACATACGCACATTATTTTCGCACAACATCCTGCGATCGACTCTTACTGACTAGACTTACAAAAATTTATATTGTTTCTAAATAATTAACTCTTATTTTGATACTAAATAATCAATACATCAAGTACATTGAAAATAAAAAATAATCAATGATTACAAAAAACAACAATAACTTTTTATATATTAGGTGCGCAACTAAGTTCCCGCTGTTTGTCAATAGATGGCTCCAGCAGTAAATGCTGGTCGATTTTGACATATCCAAAACGTCACGAGCCAAACTTAGACATATGGTAAATAAACCGCTTTGACATGTTAGTGATTTTGTTTTGGCGTCATATACTTTTGGTTGTGTGAAAATGTCTGATTTTGTACCAAATAATCGTCATTGGCGGGAAGTGTTGATTTTCTTATTTCATTCAAAGAAAACGGCGGCTGAAGCGCATCGAGAGCTCCAAACAGTTTACGGAGATGCTGCTCTAAGTGAAACAACGTGCCGTGATTGGTTCCGTCGCTTCAAAGACGGTGATTTCAATATTGACGACCGTCCGCGTGAAGGAAAGCCAAAAATCTTCGAAGACGCTGAATTGGAGGCATTGCTCGATGAGGATCCATGCCAAACGCAAGAACAGCTTGCTTCAGCATTAGGAGTTACCCGCCAAGCCATTTCCAAGCGATTGCTAGCGTTGGGAATGATTCACAAGCAAGGAACTTGGGTACCTTATGATTTGAAGCCAAGGGATTTTGAGCGTCGTTTTTTCGCCTGTGAACAACTGCTCCAGCGGCAAAAAAAGAAGGGTTTTCTTCATCGCATCGTGACGGGTGATAAAAAATGGCTTCATTACAGCAACCCAAAGAAAAGAAAGTCATGGGGACTGCCCGGTCATGTTTCTGCGTCGTCGGCTCGGCCGAATATTCATGCTGCAAAGGTTATGCTGTGTATTTGGTGGGACCAAGTCGGTGTTATTTATTATGAGCTGTTGAAACCGAACGAAATCATCACTGGGGAACGGTATCGAATTCAGTTGATGCGACTGAGCCGAGCACTGCGCGAAAAACGGCCACAATACGAGCAGAGGCACGAAAAAGTGATTCTATTGCATGACAACGCTCAACCTCATGTTGCCAAACCCGTTAAAACCTACGTGGAAACGCTCAAATGGGACGTCCTACCTCATTTGCCATATTCCCCAGATATTGCGCCGTTCGATTATTACTTGTTCCGTTCAATGGCACATGGTCTGGCTAATCAGCAGTTCCGCTCATATGAAGACATCAAAAAATGGCTTGATTCGTGGATAGCCTCAAAAGACAAACACTTTTACCGTAACGGTATTCGAGCTCTGCCAGAAAGATGGGAAAAAGTTGTAGCTACCGATGGGCAATACTTTGAATGATTCATTTGTAATGTCCATTTTTTCACAATAATGTTGGATTTTTAAAAAACAACAGCAAGAACTTAGTTGCGCACCTAATAATAAATAGTATATCAACATTAAGAATTAATAAATTTTTTTTCTTAACTATGTTATATTACAAACTACTAAATATGAAAAATATGACAAACAAACACAAAACCCATAAAATGTAATTATTTTTGTATCATTTATTACAACAAAACACTTAGTCTTTATGAAATACTTTAGCAACAAACACTGCGTTTTTATACATAAAAAAAACAATCTAAATAACAATATATTGTAAATAACAATGTAACTAATAGTATACATAAAAGTATAAACATGTACAAAATAAATAATATAATGTATAAGAAAATAAAGAAATGCGTAAAATTAACAAATATCTCACTTATATGACAATGAACAAATATATCTCACTTATATAACACCAAACAAATAATATTTCTTTATTTTCTTATACATTATATTATTTATTTTGTACACGTTTATACTTTTATGTATACTGTTATTTACATTGTTATTTATATCGTTATTTATATTGTTTTTCATTATGTATGAAAGCGCAGTTGTTGTCAAAATATTTTATAAAGGATACGTGTTATGTAATAAATAATACAAAAATAATTACATTTTATAGGTTTTGTGTTTGTTTGTCATATCCTTACTATTCAGTAGTTTGTAATATATAAACATACGAGCCACGCACGAGAAACAGGCTAGCAACTAGGCACGCTACTTGCGCCTGGCAATATTAGCTATAGCTATAGCTTTAGGAAAAGAATAAGAGCGGTTATGTATGTCCGTCTTCTTCTATTGCTCGACGTTGGCCGTAGCGCTGAACGCACACCTACACGACTGTTTGCTTGCGTATCCTCTCTACTTTCTGCTGCGTGCTTACTGAGTCCACGATCTGGCATCTCTGGCTCCCATCACCTCGGTGCTCCCGGTCCTAGCCGGCCAGAGTTTACAACACTGGGCAAAAATAAAGTACGTGCGAATCGGAAGTATTGTATAACGGAGCGGATAGTCAAATTGTATTGTGTACGGGAGAATTACGACTTGTGCGTAAGTTTTAAGACAAGTATTGCTAACGAACTCAAGAGCGTATCGTGAATACGAGTTGTGTACTTGGTGAATACTCCGTCAATTGAATTTGATCACGAGTTATTGTACCGAGTGGATCATCATCCCATTTGATCGAAAATAATTTTGTGCCGTATTCAGTGAATTCCGCTACGAGCGAATTGCAGAGGCGTTTCGCAAGTAGTTTTGACCTACAAGGGGAGGTCACGAAGTGTGAGTCATCGATTTCAATAGGGTTTTTTGTAGTATAGTACTATACCAGAAGAGAATACTTGAGCAAAGGGATAGGACGTACCTCTCAGCAATTTTCGAGAAAAATCGATTCAAACTATATAGATTTACTTATATACACTGTTACGTTAGGACGGTTTTCCAGAAGCACGGTGTAGCGCAGGTGCGCCTGACTACTACGCTTGAGACTAGGGTTCGATTCCCGTTGGTTTTTTTTTTAAATGTAATATAACATACCCCCGAATGGATTTCCACCTTATAAAAGCTCCGAGGCGGGAGCTCGGGGCTCGCGGAGCGCTCGGTGCGCACGTGGTCTGGCCGCCTCGCAGTAACTACACGGAGCGTTATTTTGTTCCCAGCATGTGCTGGTGGCGGCGTGGCCGGGCATTGATCGTCAGCTCTTCTCTGAACGCTGGCGGATCTGCCTGGTCGTGTCGTCACAATGGAAATGTAATCTGACGAGACAACAATTGACCACAGAAAGTGAGCATCTGGTGTCCTCGGGGGCTCTCGCGCCGGAGCGAGTGGTGGGGCTTAAAGTCGCGGGCGGTGGTCATCCGCTCAGGAATGGGCTCGTCTGTGACCAACTAAGAGAAACTCCCCAAGTTAAGGTGTGAGCGACCGTGTTTAGAGCTGCGTGGCGCACGGGGAATTGCATCGTAAACGGTGCCTCCTGGATACGGGGCGTAATCCATGAGTACGGAGCCAAGCCCCAGCCATTCGCGGCTCTGGCTGAGTGAGACCGCGCGACCGCGATACTCGTAAAAACACAAATAGAGATTGGAAACAAAAATAAAATCACCCCCAAATCAGTCCCCAAGAGCGAAGCTTCCTCTGGAGGTAAACGCCCAGGGGAATCTTGCAGTGCGGGAGTGGGCTCAGAAGCCCCAAAATACCACATTAGATATAGCGGGGCCGCTAGGCGCCGTTAAAATAAACAGATGCTAGCCGGGGAGAGTGGGGCCAATAAGGTCCCTTATACCCCCGCAGCTTCCTGCTCAAAAGGTGAAGCTGGAGGTGGGCGGGCTTCGGGTGGCGCGGCAAAGCGCGCCAGACCGGAGCACGCTACTCCCAGCCTCTCAGAAAATCGCCAGGGCAAGAGACCCAAAAATGAAGGGTCGTATGCACAGACGACAAAAGGTCTTGTCAGGATGGCCCTCGTAATGGAGGGCTACACTGACAAGAAAATGGGAGCCGGTGAGGTGGTTGAGATCAGAAAACTGATCAGGTCTGTTATCCTCGGCATGTCTGAGAATGACAAACCCTCCACTTTGACTGGTTCCTGAGAAAGGGATGGCGCACTCATGGTTGTGTGCGCCAACAAAGAGTCGGCGGAGTGGCTTAAGGCCCACTCTTCCGATTTAAAAGTCAGGGGAACTTCTCTGTGTGTGCTGCCGGTTGGTGAGCTACCTAAACGTCATCGGGTGGTAGTGCATGTGGAGGAGCTTGAAGTAGGGGTTGAGGAAACTTTTAAGCTCCTTAACCAGCAAAACACAGGGCTGGCAACCAGCGATTGGGTCGTCACCAGGGGGACGTATAGGAGGGACGCTACGAGCGCCCACTTCTCCTGTCTGGTTGGCGACTCGGCGATGAAAGCCTTGAAGCAGTGTGGCTTCAGGCCTTTCTTCGGTCTCGGCCGGGCCATCGTTAAGATGGCGGGACGAGAGCGTGGGGAGGCGACGGAGAAGGAGATGGAGTCAGAGGGTGTTGGGACTGCCTAAAAATGGCTTCTCTCGGCATCCAAATGATCCAGATTAACTTGCATCACAGCAAGAGCGCCTCGGCTATCTTAGCCAAAAGTATGGCTGTGATGCATACAAGTATTGCACTAATTCAAGAATCATGAATTGTGAATGATACAGTAAAGGAACTGAGTGGGTGCGGCTGCTTATACAAAGCACACTCAGAAAATAGAGTAAGATCATGCATTTTAGTAAATAGACTAAATGCTATATTTCTGCCACAGCTCAGCAGCGAGGACCTTACAGTCATCAAGGTGAGAGTAAAGCTGGCCGAGGAAGAGGACATGGAAGTATTAATAGGGTCAGTTTATATGCCTTATGACTCCACGGATCCACCACCACATGAAGAGGTAAAAAACCTGGTGGGCTATGCGGAAGCCAGACGGCTCGAACTCCTGCTGGGTTGCGATGCGAACTCCCACCATGTAGGGTGGAAAAGCACAGACATCAACCTGCGGGGGGAGAGTCTCCACGACTACCTAATGGGCACAGGATGAATCATTCTCAACAGAAGAAACAAGCCAACATTCCTAGACTCCAGAAGACAGGAAGTCATTGATATTACGGTATGTACAGAGAGGGTAGCGAGTTTGGTGAGGGACTGGAGGGTATCGAATGAGCCCTCTGGGTCGGACCACAGACATATACGCCTAACTCTCCAACAATTACCGCATATCAGCTGGGTTCGCAACCCACAAAAAACCAACTGGGAGGGCTTTAGGGCTGACCTTAAGGCCCAGCTCGCTATTGCCCCAACCAGTTTCAGAACCAAAAACAACTTAGAAAACGCGGCGGACTTTTTAAAAAACGTCATTATAAACGCTTTTAAATTAAACTGCTCACCAAAACTCAGGAATCTGATGAACAAGATCTATTGGTGGAATAAAGAGCTCGGTAAGCTCAGATTGGAAACAAGAAAAAAATCCAGCAAGACGAAAAGAACAGGACTTGCAGGCCTGTTCACTGGGAGGCCTTTAAAAGCTCCCAACGAAAGTACAGCAAGGAGATTAAGAAATCAAAGTGCAAAAGCTGGAGACGTTTCTGTGAAAACATTGACAGCGCCCCGGAGGCATCCAGGCTTCACAAAATTCTCAGTTTGGATCACCGTCCTCAATTAGGCTGTCTCAAGCTCCCAACGGGGAATGTCACTGAGGAGGCAACAGACACATTGAAACATCTAATGGAAGTCCACTTCCCAGGTTTTGATCATAACATACAACTCTGCCGACCGAAGCCTAGAAAATATAAACTTAGGGACTGGTGTCTGGCAGCTGAGGTTGTTTTTCCAAAGGGAGTTGAATGGGCTGTTAAGACCTTCTCTCCCTATAAATCATCTGGACCGGATGGAATCTATCCGGTTCTTCTTCAAGAGGGGCTGGGAGTTCTCACAGGTCCACTCACAAAAATCTTCAGGGCTAGCATAGCCTTAAGACACGTCCCCCAGGCTTGGGGTGATACAAGAGTAGTTTTTATACCCAAGCCTGATAGAAATGGCCATATAACAGCCAAAGACTTCAGACCAATGAGTCTCACTTCCTTTGTACTGAAAACACTGGAGAGACTGGTCGATAGATATCTGAAAATCGGCCCTTTGCTAGTACATCCGCTGTCTCCGGCTCAGTATGCCTACAGGGAGGGCAGATCAACAGATACTGCCTTGCACCATCTCGTGGGCGGAGGCGAAGTGCAGTTGGAAACAAAATGATATGCCCTAGGCGTCTTTCTGGACATTGAGGGAGCTTTTGATAGCACCTCATATGATGTCATTAGAGAAGCAATGACCGGGCATCACATTCCCGCTGCTCTAGCAGACTGAACACAAAGCATGCTAACAGGAAGAACCCTGATTGCCAATCATGGGGACTCAAGTGTGTATGGTTTCCCCGCTAAAGGATGCCCGCAGAGAGGAGTTTTATCTCCCCTGCTCTGGTGTCTGGTCGCGGATGAACTTCTACGAGAATTACAGAAGAAAGGCTTCTTCGTCTTTGGCTACGCTGATGACGTGGCTATTATAGTGCGGGGTAGTTTTCTTTCAACACTTAAGGAGACTATGCAGAAAGCCCTTAAGATCACGCAAGATTGGTGTCAATCAAAAGGACTTAGGGCTAATCCATCAAAAACCAAGGCCATGATTTTCACCAGAAAATACAAACCTGAAGCCATTGAGCCGCTTAGACTCTGACAAAGAGATATAGAATACGTCCAGTCAATAAAATATTTGGGAGTCCACTTAGACACCAAACTGAATTGGAAAACACATCTCGATATAAAGAGATCCAAATTCTACGCCTCATACTGGGTGTGTAGGAGAGCAATGGGAAAATCCTAGGGTATTAAACTAAATACTGCCTATGGATATACAAAGCGGTACTTGTACCGAGGTTAACATATGCTGCTGTTGTTTGGTGGCTCAGAGTGGAAAAAATGGAGTCAAAGAACCTACTAAAAAGCCTACAAGGTAATTACTTGAAAGCTGCGGTAAGGACTATGAGAACGACACCAACAGAAGCGCTGGAAGTGGCATTCCACCTCTAAGATTGACTGTCATCAGCGCTGCCAAACTCACAGCATATAGACTAAGGTGTCAGGGGGAGTGGAGAGATTTCGGAGTAGGTCATACCAGGCTCGAGTTTTTTTACAAACCTGCCTTTACCTTAAAGCAGGACAGAATATCCAGAATACGCCAAGCGGACAAGGCGTTCTCCATAAACTTGACCACCAGAGCGGAAAAACAAAAATCTTCAGATCCCGCCGGGCACTCATGCATGGTTTATTGATGGATCTGGAGCAGCTGCTATGGAGCAGGCATCTACTGTCCAGGATCAAATCACAGAGAGTTTTTCTCTCTGGGTAAATTAGCCACGGTCTTTCAAGCGGAAGTCCTGGCCATTCTGGAATGTGCAAGACTCCATTTCTCAAGAGAGACGAAAACTAGGACGATCAATATCTATACGGATAGCAAAGCAGCCATAGGAGCTCGTGCCAAGACCACCACTGAATTTTCAGTGGTTTGGGATTGTATGCAAGCTCTAAACAGATTAGGCGAGCGAAACAACATCACGCTTGTCTGGCCACCAAGGTATCTAAGGCAATGAAGTGGTTGATAGTCTAGCAAACCTGGGTATCTTAGAGAAACCAATCTGGCAGATAGTTGGAGTTCCCTGTGCAACAGAGAAAAACCATATCAAGGACTGGCTGAAAAGAGAGCACAAGATCTCTTGGGAGATACTGAAGAGCTGCCGCCAAGCTAAGGCCCTGATGACTCAGCCATTGTCAGGTAGGACAAAGGAACTACTGACAATGAGTAAGTACAGACAAAGACTGTGTATCGGTCTTCTCACAGGGCATTAGGCTTTCAAGGCACATCTATTCAACTTAGGCCTAGTTGAGGAGAGTAGTTGTAGATTTTGCGGCGAAGAAAGGGAGGACAGCGTGCACATATTGTGTCGCTGCCCGTCTCTAGCACTCAAGAGATTCAGATCCTTGGGCTCCATGTTTGTGGAGGACCTAAAAATAAGTAAACTCGGCCATCTGTGTAGCCTGGCAGCAAATGCCGGGTTTTAGCAGCTTGGTCGATAAACAACTAGCGGGAGTTGCAGAGAATCTTATAGATCTAGATGACAATAGGGATGGATCTAGATGACAATATCTCACAAGCCCCCCGCTCCTTGTTATCTATCTATCTAATATAACATATATACGTATATTCATGTAAAATGTAATTAATTTCATCACTAACTTAATTTTTTTAGTGTGTATTTTTAAAAGGCAATATTTTTCTTATTTTAAGTAATACTTTGTTTTACATTTAATAACGATAAAACTAAAAGTATGCAATAGCACAGTTAGTCCAGTCAATAGGGAACAAAAACCACCATTTTTTGCAAAAATGTTTAACCGATTTCTGAGTACATTATCGTTTAGTGTGCGCTTCACTGATAGACCCCTACTATCATGTATCTAAAATTTTGTTCCGGAACTTGTTACAAATGATGGTT